>NC_142349.1:9257142-9417857 GCF_059441175.1 Urocampus carinirostris | reverse complement strand
GCGATTCACATTTGTGATTTTTAAACCCGTGTTTGCATTTACCAAAACTCACAACGACTTTAAGATCTTGAGTTAATCGCGAATATATTTATTTGTGAATCCTAACAATTCGTTTGTAAATATTTTCGGGACAAATTTCTTCCCACATAAGTGTTTCATAAAAAAGCAGGAAGTCCGTCCCATTACAATTCACCCCTGGGAAACATTGTCCTGTTACCTTCATCCTTGCAAAAATACAAATTTCATAGTGCCCTATTTAGGTGTAGCATGCACCTGTCCCATAGGGGGTGATGATGCTTTCCAGGACGATACCATATAAACAAATACCAGCAAGCACTTACAAGCACTTCACCCAAAGTGCAAGCACTTTACAACCCTTAAAAACACAACAATAAAATTCAACTTTTATTTCAAGGATTTCAAACAGACGTACGAACCCTGGATATAAGTTTATAACCCTGAAAGTCAGACAGTTTGGGTTTAAATTGTATTTTGATTGACTTTAGAATCAATTGCATACCTGTCAACCTCCACGGCTCCATGCCCTTACAAAATGTTATATTTTCCCTTACAAAATACCAAATAATCTCACACCATATTTTTTTTTTCCAAACGTGTTGATTTATGTAGTTTAACATGTTATATTGTACATGTGTTTCGTTATATCATATATGTTTTTAATTAACATTTTGTTGTGAGATACAGAGTTGCTCGACATGAATAAGGTTAATTATAAAAAAGTTCTAAAATTAAGTAGCTTGGACGTTCATTGTAGGAGGAAAAATTACATGCAATTATAATTAAGAAGAATAATACATTTTCCTAATCAAATTATTAATTATTTTTCTGCATTTAATTATTGTTGGTAATATACTGATTAAAGGGATAACCACAAACCTGTCTTTTTTCATTTTCTCCTTTTGTACCAACTTATTTATACAACAATAATGATTCGTAATATAATGCATCAAAACAAATGAGCCATTTGAGAGCAGGCTCTCTTTAATGAGTTGAGCCGAAAAAGCCGCTTCTCTACAAAGAACTTCCTTTCACTACATAACTACCACATGAAATCCGAGGCGGCAGATGCATGCACACAGTAGCATCAAACCGCTCGCTTCGTTTGCAACAAAAAAAATAAAGACTATACCGAAATAGAGGCTACTGCGGCGAACTCTTTTGACTTGACTGATTTGCCGTTTCATCACAGTTGATGTATACCGGATGGCAGACATGGGGACTTGAGACTTAGTGACTTGGACTCGAGTCGACTCGAGTCGCTGTTTTTATGACTTGTGACTTGACTTGGACTTGGCAATCTAAGACTCGGGACTTGACTTGTGACTTGACTTGCCCAAGAAAAAAATACTTGGGACTTACTTGGGACTTGAAGGTGAAGACTTGAGACTTACTTGAGACTTGCACATGTGTGACTTGGTCCCATGTCTGCCGGATGGTACCCATAATTGACAAATTTGCGTTTTTCTGTACAGATTTTCTCGTACGTCGTACACGTCTTACAATGCATAATAAACGTACTTTGTACTGCAAAAACGTACAGGTTGACAGGTATGCAATTGATTGTTTGTCCAATGAAAAAAGACAAACCAATTTTAAAAGTGAAATTTAAAGTGTCATAAAATATATCCATGAGAAAACTAGTCTTAGTTTCATCACCTCGAGGACCAGATTTTTCTATCACTGGGAAATGTTTATGGTAAAAGGCTAGGAATTGCAACACAATACATCAGCGCATGTTCCAAAGACATAAAAAGTATAAGGGCGCGTTCCTATGTGTTAATCAATTGGTTATTTTCAAGTTTTTGTAAAATCCTGTCCTAACAATCAATTAATCACACTGCACTCGCGACTGAAGACACCAAATCCACAAACGAAAAATGACTTGATCTAACCTCTGCAACCAAGTCCGGAAGAAAGCCATCTCAGGTAGATGCAGGATGGCGGGGTTGGACTCGCAAAGTTGCACGAAGCCCTTCAGTTCAGCTACTTTTCGAGCGTCCATGCTTCTCCGTCACGCCCAACACAACCTGCAAGGCATCACACAAACAAACCTCTATCGAAGTTCCCGAAATTCAAGCGCAACGCGCGTTTCCCGTTAGCCTAGCACTTGTATGCTAACGTGGATTGACAGAACGCATGTTTACAATATTTCATCGACGTTTGCAGACATATGGTAGATACATGAACGCGTTAGCTTAAGGAAAAGTGGGAAGTTTGTACCGCTAGCCGGGAATAATGGCAGTTTAGGCAAGATAGAAGTTTCTAGATTCAAGCAAGGAGCATTACTGACGCATGATCCCGTTTCAATTGTTAACGTACTGCATTTTTTTTCGGGTGTTTATTACATTAAGAGAAAAAAAACAAGACTATATACTGAGGGATTGTGTTTAGTGGTAATGTAAATAGACACACCTTTGCAAGGAAATGCAGGATAACCACTAATGTTGATGAAGCAGCCGATCTTTAAAGTCGCCAACCTTTGGCTCAGACGTCGCTATTTTCATTCAGGCACTAAAAAAGACAACCCGTATAGTGAATTATTCCCCGATTTATGTCTTGCCGCATTCATCAGAGACTACAATCAGCAATAAGCATAATATTGATGACGATGATGTTAATAATACAAATACAATGTGTTGGTGTGAAATTGTGAATTTATTCACAAAAACAAGGGTCCAAACACAATGGTTTAGTAGTTAGTGAAACTTTGATTCACAGCTATTTGGTAACAATTTACGAGTCCTGGTAGATTGAATTGAATGCCCTTATTGTCATGGTAGAAATATAACTAAATTTGAGCTCCACCACAAGTGCACGCATAAATAGGAAAAAGAAAATATGAATAGAGCTTGTGGACTCAGTTGGAGAGCCCACAGGTGCTGGGGGCGGAGGGTCAGAGTGGGTACCCTCGGGGCCGGAGGGTCGTGCCGCAGGAGGATGGCCGCGCCGTGGGGCTTGGGCCAGTTCCAGTGGCTTGGACATATCCATGTGGGCAGGCTTAACCCTGTCCACGGAGACAGTCTCTGGCCTACCACCAATGTCCAAGACCATGGTCTTGTCACCATGCTGCAGGACCTTAAACGGTCCATCATAAGGAAGGCGCAATGGTCCGCGGTGGGCATCGTGGCGAATGAAAACAAAACCAGCCGAGCGCAGGTTGGAAGGAACCCGTGAAACTGGCCTGCCGTGTCGCGATGTGGGGATAGGCACAAACGCTCCCGCAGTGCCCTGCAAGATGGACTTCTCCCTGGATGCAGCCCAGGGTGTTGTTGGGTCTGGGATGAAATCACCTGGCACCCGCAGCACTTGACCGTAAACCAACTCAGCTGAAGAGCACTGAAGGTCCTCTTTGGGAGCGGTCCTCAGTCTCAGCATGACCCAGGCTAGCTTATCGACCCAGTCCCCATCGGTCAGGCTGGCGCGCAGGGCCGCTTTCATCGAGCGGTGGAACCGCTCGCACAACCCGTTGGCCTGGGGGTGGTAGGCAGTGGTGCGGTCATTGGCGTCGGTATTAAGAGTATTGTTAATTATTAATTTTACAATTCTAACCATTTTAACATAGTTAGAAGTAAAGCAGCCGAGTCCTGCCATGGCCGGGCATTATACCGGCGGGCGGAGACGTAACTGCGTGAGATTCTTGCTCAAAGATGTTGTGGCAATTTCGGAGGGAATGTCAAGGACGGATTTTATTAACAAGTTTGTTGAAAAGATTCTGAAGTTTAAAAAGGAGGAGGTACATGCTGTCATAAAAATGACTTCTGGCAAAGGCTTTGATGTGAGTTTTGAAACGGCAGCTCTTTATCAAGAGTTTTGGAATCGCTTTGAGGGAGTGAGGTCCCAGTTTTCAGGATTTACAGTGGAGAAGCTGACTGATAATGCTAACAAGATTGTCGTTGTTAGAATGTTTAGTGAAATAATCAGTGCTGATGACGTCTGTTATTGGTTGAGTAGATACTGCTCAGTAAAAGGCCAGGCTATGAAGGTGAGGTGTGAGAAAGGCTATTGGAATGGTGCCTGGAGGGTACCAGTCCAACTACGGCAAGATCCTCAGGGCTTTCAGGGACTGAAACAAATCCCGTCGACTATATTCCTGGGGGAAAACCGTGGCTTTATCCACTATCAAGGGCAACCGAAACTCTGTCGCAAATGTGGTGAGCATGGGCATCTGGCTGAGGTATGTGATCGAATTTTTTGTGGAAAGTGCAGAACAATTGGACATTCCTTTGAGGAATGTATCAATAGCAGAAAATGCAATCTCTGTGGAGAAACGAATCACCTCTTTAGAAACTGCCCGAATTCGTTTGCTAACAAATTGAAAGCTAGGAAGGCAGTTAACAAAGACAACAAAGACAATGAAATGATGTCAGACAACATAGATAATGAAATGAATAAATGTCACAAAGACAATGAAGTGAATAAAGATAACAAAGACAATGAAATTAATAAAGTCATGGAAATACAAAATGAAAATGAACAAGAAATTAATGAAGTTATAGAAATACCCAATGAAGATGAACAGGAAATGAATAAAGTTATGGAAATACCCAATGAAATTGATCAAGAAATGCACAAAGAAATTGGACAAGACAAACAAATTGAAAAAACAGATGTACCTACCAAAACCCCTGGAGCAGAGACCAGAGAATCAAAATTGAAACAGGAAGAACCTGGAAATTCTAATTCGATTTCTCATAAAATACCTGAATTTGGACATGACAAACGAATAGAAAAAGCAACTGCCACTCCGAAAACACATATTAATCAGGAAGGGCCTGGAAGAGAGTTCAAATTAGCAAATTTGTTTGCTACGCCATTGCCGGGATTTGGAGAAGACAAACAAATCGAAAAGGCGAATGACTCTCCAAAAACCCATACGGGCACTGGAAAGAGGAGTAAAAGTAAGACAAAATTGGGAGTAGTGAAAAAACCAGAAACAAAGATAAGAGATTTAGAAGAAAGCCGATTGCCGGTGAATAAGCCCACAAGGGAACTGTATGAAGTTGAGACGGAGGAAGTCGGGGAAGGAAAAAATCTGACCCTTTGTGGGCAAGAAAGTAAGAGACCCCTTGATAGGTCCTCTGGCTAACCCCCTAACCCAGAAAAAAGGGGAAGACCTGGAACCACAGACAGAGAGTCAGAGGGTCCCAGAGTTTTCCCCGGTGAGTCTCAAAATGAGGTACTACTCTTAAGTGATGTGTCTGACACAGGTGACACTCTCGATGATCTCGATGATCACCAAAGAATGGACTCAGATCCCCGGTTTTGTCTAACTAGTTTAAATACTTTAACAACAATTATGAACATTACATTCTCTACTATCAATGTGAGAAGTGTGAGATCAAAGGTTAAGGCTCACAGTGTTTTATCGTTCTTAAAAACTATCAGAACAGATGTGTTTTTACTACAGGAATGCTGCATCCCCTTTCTAAAAAATTATAAACAGTGGGAAGAGATTTGGCCATATCCGTCATTATGGAGTGGCTCGAATGAAAACCGTAACGATGGGGTAGCCATTTTAATAAACAACCCTCAACTCATCATAAAGGGGAGTACTGTGATGAGAGACGGACGCGCAATCTTAGCAAGACTTTCTTATATAGGGAATGATTTTAACCTCATTAACATATACGGCCATGCCGACAGACAACTCAGGTACGAACTTTTAGAGGACATCCAGTCGCATATGCTAGGCCATCAACCACTAATCGTGGGAGGAGATTTTAATTGCATCCTAAGTAGGAAGGATAGAAAGAGGAACGATGAGGAGTTTAAAGTAGATAAAACATCAACTTTATTACAAGACATGTGCCGGACATTTAAACTGGTGGACTGTTTCAAATCCATACATCCAGGAGAGGAGGGCTTCACCTGGTTCAGTAGTGACAATGCCAGAGCCTCTCGAATAGACTACATATTTACGAGGGGTTTAGCACAGAGTGATGCAAGATTAATTCCAGTTTTTTTTTCGGATCACTTGCTACTGTCCTGCTCTTTCTCATTTCCTTCAGGTATGACTGTTGGGAAGGGTTTGTGGAAGTTAAACTGCTCCCTGCTGGAGGATGAGGCTCTAGCCGCACAATACAGGGAGCTGTACAAAGACTGGCAGACCCTTCAAGACTCGTATGATTCACGAGCACAATGGTGGGAAATGACAAAGAAACGAACACAGACCTTTTTTAAAAATGCAGGGAAAAACAAGAAACTTAAAGAGATGAAACGCATGTCGGGACTACAAAGAAGACTCCAACGCTATTTCATCCTAACAGAAAAGGGGATGGACTTTAATGATGAAATCAAAGAGACCAAACAAGAACTAAACGCTTTGGCGGAAATAAAGAGCAAAGGCATCATAATAAGAAGCAGAGAAAGAGAAATAGAAGAAGGGGAAAAATGTACACGCTACTTTTTAAAAAAAATTATGGGCAAAAAAGAGGGGATTTTTAAACTTCAAAACGAAAACGGGCAAATAACAAAGGAAAGTAGTGAAATAAACAGATTGGTCGAAGACTACTACAAAAAATTATTTGAAAAGAAAGAAACATATGAGAATGAAATGGGGCATGTATTAGATCATATTTCAAGATCAGTGCGTCAAGACCCCTTTTTAACATCGGACTTTACCCAAGACCAAATGAATGATTGCATAAAGACTATGAAAAAAGGCAAATCACCCGGGGAGGACGGACTCAACCTCGAATTTTACCGGACTTTTTGGGATATTTTAGCACCAGATCTGTTAACTGTTTTTAACGAATTTTCCAGTCGAGGCCATATACCAGACAGTTTCAGAATAGGGATAGTTACTCTATTGCACAAAAAAGGAGACAAAATTGACTTAAAAAACTGGCGACCCATAACGCTTTTAAACGTGGACTGTAAAATTTTCAGCAAGCTTCTAGCAACACGAATGTCTGTTGTCTTGGGAGACTTGGTTGATCCAGACCAAACCTGTGCCATTGTGGGAAGGAAGATCAGCGACAGTCTCATGCTGATCCGTGACACCATTTGTTATGCAAGAGACAGAAACATGCGACTAGCGGTCCTAAACCTAGACTTTGAAAAAGCCTTTGATCGAGTCTCGCACCAATACCTCTTCAGGGTATTGCAAAAATGTGGTTTTCCCCAAAAATACATCAAGTGGGTAGGACTGCTATACCGAGACATCTACAGCAAATTCATGATTAACGGGAATTTATCGGAAGCAATCGAGATCAACTGCGGTGTACGTCAAGGTTGCCCTATGTCTCCCCTTCTCTATGATCTTTGCATTGAACCTTTGGCACAAATGTTAAGAAAAGATAGATTTGTCGAAGGCATCAATATCCCAGGAAGTGGGGGACAAATTACCAAGTGTGTTTTGTACATGGATGATTTTAATATTTTATGTACTGACCGCGCATCTGTTGAAAGAGCCCTTGACTTGACTGACCTGTTTGGGAGGGCGTCTGGGTCAAGGCTAAATAGAGAAAAATCACAAGTGAAGTTTTATGGAATGTGGAAAGAGACAGAAAAGGCAGGACTCCCGCTGACGGTGTTAAAGACAGACCAGAAAATCCTAGGGATAAAATTCAATGCGGATGGAGGAGGCGAGACCAACTGGGATGACGTGACAAGGAAAGTTAAGCAAAAACTTGTTTTTTGGTCACTAAGAAAACTGACAATAGAGGGGAAGGTCCTAATCATCAAAGCGATCATCCTCCCAATGCTTTTGTCAATCAGTTTAATTTTTATGCCTAAAAGAAACGTGCTGTTACAAATGGACCGAGCCATCTTTCGCTTTGTCTGGGGCTCAAAGTGGGAAAGGATAAAAAGAGATACAATGAAAAAGAAAAAGGAAAAAGGGGGGAAAGGAGGGCCTGACCTCCAGCTTTTCCTGGGAAGCAAATATGTCTCTCTCCACTTCCAAAACGCTGTGGGCCCACCCAACAACCCGAAAAGTCAAGCAATGACCCGTTTTTGGATGGGCTCATATTTGCGGAAGCTAAAGCTTGTACCAGACAATCGTTTGATTCCAGTTTCGTTTAACTTGCCACCAACACATCTCTTTATTCGGGATTTTTTGAAGAAGTTTGATTTGGAAACACAAGAATGTCACACTTTACAAAACCACAGGGCCCTTATTGCTATTGTGCAAGAGCGAGCTACAGTAAGCCCTGTGCGGGGGCTTGCGTTTGGCGAATCCACAACGGTTTGGAGCAACGTCAATCATCCTGCCCTCCCAAACAGACTACGAGACTTGTCATGGATGGTGGCTCATTAAGTTCTCCCAGACAGAGCTGTAATGCACCACCGAGGAATGTCAGCGACTTCGACGTGCCCTCGACCTGGCTGTGGCGCCCAGGAGTCGGTGAGGCACCTTGTTTGTGAGTGCAGCGCTGCCCAGGTCTTGTGGACAATGGCCGAACAACTAGGAAAGTTCCCGGACTTGCCAGCAGGAGAGGTCCCTGATGCACAGTACGTGCTTTACGGGGTGAGTCGGTCGAGGAGGCCTCGGAACGACTTTGCCAGGGACTGGCTCACTCTCGCCGCCATCAAGGACGCCATCTGGACCTCCAGAAACCTGCTGGTATGGAGGTGCAGGCAGATCCCCCCCGTGGCTGTGCTCCAAATGGCTGCAGATACCATACAATCTGCGAGCGGCGGGCCTAGGACGCAGCCATAAAGAAGACTCGTCTGCACCCACCCGGAGGGGGGAGCCGGAGCTACACTGTGGGAGTCCCGGCAGCAACGGCCTGGGTTGTGGAACCCAGAAGGGAGAGGACCCACGCAGAAGGGAAAGGACCCACACAGAGGACTGGAAGAATGCTGCTTGGGAGGGTGGGATGTCAGAGCTATGCCCTTGCACAATAGTATTGCCTTTTACACGCTGGTTAACTACTGTTAAAAGAAAATAACTCTGAAATTGTTTAATTGATGTTGAAAATGTCAGGAAAAAATGTTAAAACGTCATATCGTCACGTCATATTGTCAAATATAAAAAAATTGTGAATATGCTTGATGGCTGTGTTTTGCTGCTGTTGGTGTCGGTGGATTTGTTCAGACCGAGGACAATCGACTTTGGCCTGGACGGATCTATTGACACTAACAAAGATGTTATATAATGAAATTGTGAATATGTTTGATTTTCGAGAAGGTTTGTTCAAACCTCACTTTGTGTTTGCTGTTAAAAACGTAATATTGGAATATAATATTGTGAATGTGCTTAATTGCTGTTGAGATTGTCATGATTGTTTTCTGTTTTTAGTGTCAATAAATTTGTTCAAACCAAAAAAAAGTTTGACTCCCAGGCTCTCAGCCACCGTGTTCCACACCTCGGAGGTGAACTGTGCGCCCCTGTCAGATGAGAGATCTGCAGGGGGTCCAAAACGGGCGACCCATGTGCCGATGAACGCCCGGGCCACATCGACAGCTGAGGTGGAAGTCAGCGGAACTGCTTCAGGCCAACGGGTCGTCCTGTCCACCATCGTCAGGAGGTAAGTGAAACCGTGTGAAGGGGGCAGTGGGCCCACCAGGTCAATGTTAACGTGGTCAAACTTCCGTTCGGGGATGGCGAATGGTACCAATGGGGCCTTGATGTGACGGTGCACTTTGGCGCGTTGACATGCCACGCATGAGTCAACCCAGTCCCAGACGTCCTTTCTCATCCCTTTCCACACAAACTTCTGGGCCACTAGCTTAATGGATGCTTTCCTGCCAGGATGAGACAGGCCGTGTATTGCCTCAAAAACAGCCCGACGCCAGCCAGCAGGGACAAGCGGCCTAGGCCAACCCATGGAGAGGTCACAACAAAGCTTGGCCCCTGAGTCTCCGACCGCAACCTCCTCCAGCCGCAAACCAGTGTCTGAGCTCTTGAGGGTTTGGACGCCGTTATCAGAAGCCTGGTCCACACTCATACTGGAATAATCAAGCCCCAATTGCACAGCGCTGATGGTTGCTCTAGACAGGCAATCCGCAACCGCGTTGGACTTACCAGCAATGTGCCTGATGTCAGTCGTGTATTCCGATATGAATGACAGCTGGCGCTGCTGGCGGGCGGACCACGGTTCGGACGTCTTGGACATGGAGAACGTAAGAGGCTTATGATCAACAAAGACGATGAACTCACGGCCCTCCAAGATGAAACGGAAGTGGCGAATCGCCAACCAGATGGCAAGTAGTTCTCTGTCGAATGCACTGTATTTACGTTCTCTGGGGACCAGCTGGCGACTAAAAAAGGCGAGTGGCTGCCAAGCATTGTCAACCCACTGCTCGAACACGGCACCCTCTGCTAGGTCTGATGCGTCTTTAGTCAGTGCGACTGGGGCTCCGGGGGCTGGGTGAGCCAGCATGGCTGCCTGGCACAGCGCGGTTTTTGTGTCCTCGAATGCCTTGGTCCTCTCAGCGGTCCATTCAACAGCTTGATTGGGTGACCTACCCTTGAGGGCCTCGTAGAGTGGGCGCATGACATCAGCGGCTCGGCGGATAAACCTATGGTAGAATGTCACCATGCCGAGAAACTCCCTGAGGCCCCGTGCTGTTGGCGGCTGAGGAAAGGTGGAGACGGCCTCTACCTTAGACGGTAGGGGGGAAGCCCCATCCTTGGTGATGAGATGCCCGAGAAAGTGGATGGAGGGTATGCCAAAAACACATTTCGCGGGATTTATAATCAGGCCATGCTGACAGAGCTTGGTGAAGAGGTCTCTGAGGTGCTCCAAGTGTTCCTCTTCTGAGGAGCTGGCAACAAGGACGTCGTCCAGGTAGACAAACACAAAAGGCATGTCCCTGAGCACTGAATCCATCAGCCTTTGGAAGGACTGAGCAGCATTTTTCAGTCCGAACGGCATCCTGAGAAATTCGAACAACCCAAATGGAGTTATCACGGCCATCTTTGGTATATCTGAGGGATGCACTGGCAGTTGGTGGTATCCCCGCATTAGGTCCACCTTGGAAAAGAGAAGTTTGCCCGCCAGGTGTGCAGAGAAGTCTTGAATGTGCGGGACTGGGTAACGGTCGGGCGTGGTTGCCTCGTTAAGGCGGCGATAGTCCCCGCATGGGCGCCAGCCACCGCCTGGTTTCGGGACCATGTGTAGTGGAGAGGCCCAGAGGCTGTCTGATTGGCGAATGATGAAATTCGGATTTAGCAGCTGCCAGTCTGTCTGGATTGAGTCGTCGGGCCCTGGCATGAACAGGGGGCCCCTTGGTTTCAATGTGGTGCTCAACCCCATCTCTGGTCGTGGAGGCTGAGAAGGTGGGCTTCGCCAGACTGGGGAACTCAGCGAGGAGCCGGTGGTAAATATCACCGTCCAAGAGAGAGCTGGACAGACCCTCAAAAATCCCTTTGTCGCGGACACACGCGAGAGAGGAGAAATTCAATGCGTCAACGAGGCGGCCATTTTTCACATCGACGAGTAATCCATTGGCACACAGAAAATCTGCACCAAGAAGAGGAAAAGCAATATCCGCAGTGACAAAGTCCCATGTAAACTGCTGACCCCCAAAACACACGTCCACTGTCCGTGTCCCGTATGTGCGGATGGGGGTGTCATTGGAAGAAGTTAATGGAGGTCCATGTGTTCCCCCCCCCCCACACATTGTCCACAGTGGCAGGGAGGACGCTCCTCTGGGCGCCGGTGTCACACAAGAACTTTTGGCTGGAGATGGTGTCCCGGATGAACAGTAGCCGGTTTCTTGCACCTGCACTCACGGCCGCTACAGAGTGCAGGCCTTGAAGTTTCCCGTCGCGTTGGAGGTGCAAGGGGGACGGCACTTCTTGGCCCTGGGACCAAAACGTGCATGGTAGTAACACAGACCTGACACATTCTGATCGTCAGTGGCCGCGCGTGCCTTGCTGGCTGGGGGCGTCGCACTTGATGGTGTGTAGGTGCGTGTAGGGGCCAGCACCTCATGTGTGTATCTATGTGTGGCCAGGAAAAACGGGTCCGCTTCCTCTGCCAGTGCACGCGGATCTGTAATGGTTGTATTCGCAAGCGCCGTCTGGACATGCGGCGGCATGTGACGCAGAAAAAGTTCAGTGATAAGAAAATTTGGCTCTTCGGTGCCAAGCAAGTTTAACATCATTTCCATGTGATGGCCCTTAATCACAAGGAGTCTTAAAGGGCTGTACAGACCAATAACTAGTACAGACTACAGACTCTTGTGTCATTGGAAATACCGCCTGTTATTTTGTTATTAAAGCCACTGAGTGCATCATTGATCACATAGAGGGGCCTTACATTGGTGTCAGAAGTTTTGGATTTGCCGCAGCTCGTCTGGAACGCTCACAGTGTGTGGTTGACATGCCCGCATCAAGCTGCACCAAATGCAGTCGTCAAAACACATGTATTTCAAGCTCTCAGGACACATGAGGGAGAGGCGCTTGATCTCGCCATGGAGAGGGATGTTGGAGCCAATGGAGCGCTAGAGACGACCCTTTGCCCCGTTTCAGTGACGTCTGTGTCGGAGAGGGCGGAGCTCATTTGTGCCATCAGCACAACAGGAAGAGGGGAATGACCCTACAGCATGCCCTGCTGTCGTCTGGGGATGTGGACAACCGGGTCACCTGCTTCGCCGCTGCCCAGGGATGGCGAAACAGCGGGGAAACAAAAAGTGTCCATGCAGAGCAAACTACGCGGACCCTTCCAATTTAGCAGGAAATGCAACCTGCACGCGGAGAAGTTGTGTGCATTGACCCACACGTCCAGAAGTAAAATGTTTTTATGGTGGGCTGGACGAACGTGGGGTACCTCAGCCTTGTTCTCTTGCAGATGGGGGATGCTTCCTGCACAGCACTCGTGGACACTGGGTCTTCAGCCACAATCATGAGACCTGACGTAATTCCAGTGGGAACCGTCTTAAGACCGACCCTCACAGAACTGAGGACTTTGGCCAGCGAAACATCTCGGATAAGAGGAAGAGGGACATTTGTGTTCGTCCTAGGAGACCTAACAACCAATCATTAAGCCTGGGTGCTTGATGCGTGTATATTAGGCTGAGACTTTATGAAAGCTGCAAATGTTGTGGTGGACTTGGGAGCTAAGTTGCTCATCCTGCCAAGTGGTCAGCGTGAAAGTTGATTTCGGCCTCTCGGCAGGGTGCTGAGGGAGCGACCATCAACACCGCATTTTTAGAAGTAGCAAGTCCGCTGGAGGAAGAGCCAGTTGTGAATCCACAGCGATCAACAGAAGATCGGCAAGCGTTTGATGGGACTTGGCCAAGCCCAGGGCGGACCCCAGGGACTGAGTTGGTGGAAGATTTTTTTTTTATTTTACTCCTTGGACGAGGGACTTAAAGAGGAAGGCAGTGTGATGTCTCTTACTTTTGATGCTGTTGTTTGTGTTCACACATGGTCCCTTCAAGAAAAGACGTGTAGTGAGGGAAGGGGGAGGCAACAGATGCTTAGTGCTTTAAAGTCAGTCCTTGTGTGCACACAAGCTGTGTGAGTTCGACCAATAGTAGCTTTTGTGTGAATATTTATACCGCCTGTTATTTTGTGATTAAATTGGCAACGACACTTATCAGCAACTGAGTGCATCATTGATCACATTGAGGGGCATTACATTATATACTTGCTTTCTTCAAGTGAGTAGCCGAATAACTATTACATAATATTACACTTAATTAAGCTAATTTGGATCATTATTTTTTCTTTTTTAAAAATAAGGAAAGAAGTTATAACGTTGCAAATCATTGTTTTGCTGGCAGCTCATTTTTACTCTTTCTAAGTGTTTATTTTTTATGGAAAAACAAGACAGAATTGTAGTAAAACTCTAAAAACAGGTTACATCAAAGTAAAATGCAAGCTGAATAAAAAAAAATATATATTGACCAAAATAACCCGTGCTACCCTGTGAGCCACTTTGACCTCAAGAAAAATTTAGGCAATGGGATTGTGTAAACCATAGCTGGCTCAAGGCAGAACCAAGCTAAACGGCTGCTTAGGCCCCGCCACCACTAGGGAGCCCCCAAGAGTGGGTAACATTTTTGGTGCCAACATTGTCCCCATTGTCACTTTGTGTATCCATTCAAAAATGCTTTTAGAGAAAAACAACCAAAATACTACACATTAATTACAAAACTAAACATCAAATATAGTGCTTGAAAACAGGGACATCTTATATTATTTTGCTTTCATTCTGAAAATAAAAAGTAGAATCACTACAAAAATACTACTACAGTAATACTTTATCACAAAATACTACTACAGAATTATTTACTCCAAAAGGTACTACAAAAAGACAACTACAGTCATATTACAAAAAAATACTGAATAAATATGACAAAAATACTGCAATGGAAATACTACAAAAATCAAAGAAAATACTACTAGAATACTTCTTTGGAAATACATCAATTATACTTGTACTCAAATACAAAAAAATATATATAAACACAAAATACTATAATATAAAAAAAGTACTAGAAAAATAATACTGCAAAAATATTACTACAAGAGGTGTACAACAGAAATACTGAAAATTACACCTATCGTGATACTAAAAAAAATATCCTGTGAAAAATACTACAAAAATAAAACTCCAGGAACGCTGTACTACAAAAATACTTCTGTCACGAGGCGTGGTGGGGTCGAAGGAGTGATCGGACCAGAACGGAGGCAGGAAGGGAGAACTCAATTGCGTGACGATCCATAAGTTTTATTTAACAAAATAAAAGTTGTCCAAAAGTCAGGGACAAGACAAACAAAAACATTCTTACAATCAGAACAGAACGGTACAGAGTTCCTCCGGCACGAACTCAACAGGACAGGGCTTAACAGACGGAAAATGTTTAAACCTAAAACAGGACAAGGCATAACAGACCTGGGATTGTGTAGATATGTATAATGAGCCAGCACCCGCAAAGCCCAGAATCCAGCCTTAAATAGCAGACACAATTAGTTGAACTGCTTCAGCTGTTGCCCAGAGGGCGGGGCAGACTGGTCACCAAGGCGACCATGACAACTACAGATATACTACATATATACAACAAACATTATTGTTTGGAAATGCTACAAAATACAATAGAGATAGTACAATAATACTAAAAAAACAATACTACATTCATACTACAAAAATAATATAATCATAAAACTACTGTAATAATACAAAAATACTACACAATGACTACAAATTCACAACAAAAAGCGTCCTTTCGAAATACAACAAAAGTACTACAGAAATACTAAAAAATACTACTATGGAAATACTACATAAAAATACTTCAGAAATACTACAAAAATAGTACAAAAATAAAACTGCAGTAACAATACAAAAAGTACTGAACTTCAATAAAAATCAGACCTCAGAAATACTAAAAAACAAAAACAAAACCAACAGTAATAATTCAAAACAAAATAACAAAAAAAGTGCTTAAAACAGAGACATAATTTACTATTTTGCACTAATTGTGGTCGTTTCAAAATAAATTTGATGTGTAACATGTCACACTCCAAATAGTTGCCCACACCAAAAATAGAACACGGAATGAGTTTTAGTATTGATGCAAATTATCAAGTATTAAGGGGCCCGAAATCGAATTTTGCTTAAGGCCCCATGAAGGCTTGGGCCGGTCCTGATGTAACCTATACCAAAAGATATACGGTGTAACCGGTTTCAGAAATCAATTTCTGAATAGTGTAGCGTCCGAGAGACGGTTAAAAGAAAGATGGCGATTTAATAACGAATCGCTCTATTTATAAACGGCTACTGACCAGTGTTCCCTCTAAACTGCGTGCGTGCGCAATTGCGCACTGCTCGCACATTCTCAGTGCAAAAAAAAAAATCTAGCCAGCGCACAAAAATGAGGGCTCAAAATTACTAATTAAGAAGCGACTTCAGTCAAAGTTACAGTGCATACACGTGTTCCCCTGACGTTGTGTCCTAAATCCGGTATTTTGAAGTCGAGTCAAAGTAGAACGAAGTAGAGTAATGTTAGTAGAGTTTGTCGAGAACCGGCTTCTTCGGCTAGGCTCACTAAAAGGAACCGGCTCTTTCGGGTCCTAAACGGCTCTTCAGGTTGTTTTTGCTTCTTTAATCCCAACATGACCAAATATTATGTAAAATTATGCGCAAAATGACTAAAAGGAAGGGGGAATAGAACAAAAAAGAAAAAAAATCCAAAATGAAAAAGTAGTGAAAAGCTGAGAAAAAAAGAAACAAAAGGAAGAGAAAAAAGAAGGAAAAATTTAGAAAAAAAGCCATAAAAAAAGAAAAGAAAGAAATGTAGGAAAAAAAGTAAATAGAGAACAAAAAGAAAAAAGTAACGGCTCGGAAAAAATAAACTCAATGAGTTTTTTTAAAAGGAATTTTAAAAAAAGTTGAAAAAAAAACCACGGAAAAAAGAAAAAAAAGTTTGTGTTGCATTCAAATAATTTCCAATTATATCAAGTGACTCTTGTGGCCAACATTGTACTTCCATTAAAACATGTGATTAAGTACAGTTCTGTATCTTACAACCGACTAAATAAGCCCCCCAAAATGTTAAAATTATGCGACAAAATATGTCAGGAAATAAAAAGAAATGGATATCTTTGAAAGAATTGTAAGAACAAACAACGTTTGTAGGCAGTACAACCTTTGCAATAGTACATGAGTCAATTCATTCAAAAGAGAAAAATAATTTTGCATTGCCGGAAACTCAGCAAAATGTAACTTGATGTCAAGTTTTGGACATGATTGATAATTAATTATCTTGCCACACTTGAGATTATGGATGCTCACTGTTGTTTCAAGCGTTGCTCACCGACTTAGTTTGAACGCTCAGACCCGTGGAAAATTACAGGGAACATTGCTACTGACACAACTCGACAGTCGTCTGCTCTTTAAGTCCCAAACGCATTTTTCCCACTCACACACAACGTGCCTCTATCAATCGCTTGCCCCGCCCCTTACGTTTCTCAACTAACCAACATTCGGACTTCAGATACGTTCACGTGGCATGGGCGATAGGAATTTCAGAACGCGACAATACACGTTTTCATAACTAGAGTTGCCACACTATTTTTGACCGACGTCAAGCTTTGAGATTTTTTAATGAACACTTGGCGTATACAAGTTTGACAAACACTGTGTTGAGAGTCTTTAAATTCGTCGATACGATAGATGATACACTTATCAGACTTGAGATTCCCTGCAAGACAAAAGTCGGGGTATATTACACATTTTGGGGAAGGTTGTTAGCAACCGGCTAGTGAGATAGCAGTCAATTGAGTGATTAAATGAATTGTTGCTTGGGTTGTGTTTAACAGGCTTAACTATGGATGGTGTTGGGGTTTATATATGAATAACCTCTAAATATATCTAGTTTGACAACTTGTCTGTTCTTTAGCATGTGTTTATGACCTGGATCGTCGCGAGACAGCAACAATGATGTCCTCCAGTGGCGGTGTGTTCAGGGTTGCTGTCAGACTTTTTCCAAAACCAAGCAGGAGTACAGGTGATCATTATTTTAACTAAAACTGTTTAAACGGTAATCTAGAATACTTTTTATTTAAAACGTATGTGACCACAAATTATTAGATTGCGCAATCAATTGTAATATTCAAGGGAAAGTGTGTAATATTTGACCTCTGGTGTCGCTGCATCGGGGCCTGGATGGAGAATCCTTCCAAACCTGCAGAATTCTTCTTGGCTCTTAGGGTCATTAGTAGACCATCATTTTTCGAGTGGGAGCATTGAGCAGGAACATAGGGGAAATCAAATCAGAAAGATAACAGGGGACCAGCCCATGCAAACTTTTGTATGCTAGTAACAGAACTTTCAAGTCAAATGCTTAACGGATAGTGCAAGTTAGGTAAAACTGGAGCGATATGATCAAACTTTCTCGGCCTTGTCAAAAGTTTCACTGCCGCATTTTGAACTAGCTGCACATTTTTGATGCTAGAGATGGGGAGACCAGAGAGCGATACATTAGAGTAATCAAGCCGAGAAGTATTAAACACATTATTATAATCTCAGCATCTGAATTTGTCGGCATCGGACAAATCTACGCATTATTACGAAGATAGAAGAAAGCTATTCTAGTAATATTTTCACATGTAACTGAAACAACAGATAAGGATCCAATTTCACACATTGATTTTTGACTATGAGTGATATTACATTTGTCCAACAGGTTGAGATCATATGTGGTTCAAAAAAATGAATGAATGCCCTACTTTAATGTGTATGTAGTTTTAAACTTGTGATAAATAACAGTTTGTGTAGCTGGCCGTTATAAAGACTTGTATTTCTCAAATGGATACTGAAGTCCACCTTATCTTTGATTCAGGCAGTCATTCCTAAAGTGTCAGCAGAATAAAATTGAGTTTTCTTATATTGTGGTCAGATATTTGCTCATGACATATCCTTTGCGGCAATCAGCAGGACTGGACTTTCAGCTCCCCTGTGTTAAAAATGAACAAGAACATGAACGGTATAGACAATTAATGGATTTATATGGAAATATAAAAAAAAAAAAAAAAGATAAAAGAGTTGATCAAATGGATTATAAATTTGGCAAAGAAAAAATAAAAGATGTTTTGTCTCTTCTCGTAGGATGCTTGTGGTGTCCATGCAGGAATATTTCTGTGAAACCAGGAGATCTGAAACCAAAGCCAGTCCCTGCTCGCTATCTTGGCCAGCCAAGCCCTTTTACTCATCCACACCTCGTCAAACATGGTAAGTTTTATTTCTATTCCTCTGGTTTATTATTCAATCACGATATTGAATTGTCCAGTATCCCAAAAAATTCAAGCGAAGCACCAACAACCCAACAAACTCTGTTGGCCGGCATCAACTTTAAGCTACGTACCAGGGAAGTCCAAGCTAGAGCCTATCATTTATTTGCACCTAAACATTTGAACGCATTGATCGCTAACCATATTAGCTTGTGTAACATGTGTGTTGTGCACTTACGTTCTTTTAATGGCATAAGTCCAGCTCATGGCACCATGTTCTTGGAAAGACGGTAGTTAAGTAAAAGTCAGAGATGTACGTTACAAACGTAGGCTCAAAAAAGGCTCATGACGAATAGACATTTTTGCATCACATTATTTTGCAACTAAATAACTGCTCTTTTTTAATTGAAAATCGAATTGCTTGTCCAGAGTCCATTAAGTGAAGTGCATTCTTCTCTTCGTAAAAGATGGCTCTATCATAGCATTTGATCCTAATCTACATCAGGGATGTCAAATATGCAGCCTGCCAACAGATTAATCAATAGACGAATGAGCCACGATGACCTGCAGAATTTTGTATGTCCACTAGATGCCGCAAAGCCAGGCGACACAGCTTGGTTTGCTGACTACCATTAATCAACCAGAGAACATTTGAGTGGGTGTCTTTGCAGAATTATAAAGAGGCTTTAACTCTTTCTATAATAGATATGAAATCTAACAGCAAAGTTCCCAAATTCAGGTAAACATTTTCACAAAAGATTAAAAGCAAAACAAGACTTTTAAATCATCATCCATCCACACATTAGCTTTCACTTATCCGGGGTCGGGTCATGAGGGCCGCAGCAGTGAAGCCCAGACCTCCCCAGCCACTTCATTCAGCTTATCCGGCGGGATCCCGAGGCGTTCCCAGACCAGCCTAGAAACGTAGTCTCTCCAGCGGGCCTCGGGTCGTCCCCGGGGCCTCCTGCCGGTGGGACATGTCTGAAACACCTCCAGTGGTCATCCTTATCAGATGCCCAAGCCCCTCTATTGACTCCGCTCAATGCAAAGGAGCAGTGTCTCTACACAGAGTCCCTCCCAGATGACTGAGCTTCTCCCTTTATCTCTAAGGGAGAGCCCAGCCACCCTGCGGAGAAAACCAATTTCAGCCACTTGTATCCGGGATCTTGTTCTTTCGGTCATGACCCAAGGTTCATGACCACAGGTGAGGGAAGGATCGTAGATAAACCGTTAAATTGAGAGCTATTCCCTTTCGGCTCAGCTCCCTCTTCACCTCGACTGACCGGTACAGGGTCCACATGACTACAGTCGCTGCACCGATCTGTCTGTTGATCCTACCCTCACTTGTGAACAAGACCCAGAGATACTTGAACTCCTCCACCCGGGGCAGGATCTCATCCTCAACATGGAATGCTCATGCCACCCTTTTTCAGCATTATTATATCAATCTTTTAAATCATTTGTATTTGAATAACTTTTCTTATGCTAGTTTTTGTCGCGTTCCACTCTGCACGAAATTCCCCAGTTGAATGAACTGTGGTTGGAATTAATTTAAATATTGTTCAGCTTTTTTACATGAGATTAAAGCTTAATGGAGGATAAAATATTGAGTAAAAGCTTTTAATAATTGTATTATCTAATTTTAAATCCCCAAATATTAATTTAATTGTGAGCCTCCGTAAACACCCCCAGCCCTCCAGCTAAGGCCCACTTTTTATGCCATTGATTTACTAGTCTGGCCCCCTGAGAATGGTTTTTCTTCCAAGTGGCCCATGATTTACATATCCCACAAATTTTAATTGTAAAATGTATGACAATTACTCCTAAAAATCAAGTAATAGAAACTTAAATGTAATTTAATTTGCTTTTAAGTTTTGTATATATGAGAAAGCGATTTGGATTGAATACCTTTTTTTGCCCTTCACCCTTTTAGGCATTTTGTTTGATTTAGGATACATTTACATGTGCACACATATAATTTGACTGCCTGAAATGAATGAATGAATTGAAACTATTCTGTTTGATTCTTAGGTGAGGTGACACCTGGCCTGAGCCAAACAGAATATGAACTCCGTCGGCACAGACTTGCCGCACTGATCGAGGCCCAGTCTGAAAAACTTGGACCGAGTGCCTCGTCTAGCACTCATTTGCTCATTGTGCTTTCCCATCCCACCCGCTACATGACAAATGACATACCTTATCCCTTCCACCAGAACCAGGTCTGCTTGCATGTATATCGAAGTATTTGTGAATTTGAAAGTGTGGGTCACCTCTATTTATTTAGGAAAAAAAAGTTTCAGTCTCAGGCTATCACCATATTTACTAGGCTCTTCAGACAAACTGGACACATTTTATGATAAAAAATGTGGTACTTATTCTGCCAATTAACCCGTTGTAATTTTTCACCAGGACTTCCTTTACCTTTGCGGCGTCATGGAGCCTGACAGTGCTTTGGTTTTGTTTGGGAAAGGACGGCCGGACCAGGCCATCTTGTTCGTACCTCGCAGAGACCCAGGCAGGGAACTGTGGGATGGACCAAGATCTGGGAAGGATGGAGCTGCTGCTCTGACTGGCATGGAAAGGGTTCATAGCATAGAAGAACTTGGTGTGGTGCTCAAAAACCTTAAGGGTATGTTGAGTTTCCACATGCATACCTTGGTTTTGGACATTTCCAACAATTTGACTGCATGAGAAACATTGTAAAAGATGCATGATTCGCATTTAAAACCCCGTGATGAGATTTTCAAATGCATCAATAGGAATGCAGAGATTTCTCCAGCTTTTATTTCTTTGTTTTCTCAACTTGCTTTGTTCACTCATGGTTGTGTGCTCTTCCTTTAAAAAATTATGTATGTTTTTGTTTTGTTCAATAAAATAGAAGACTGAATTGTAAGTACCATACCTGTCAACCTCAGCCAATTGCTCCCTTGATTAATGATTGCGATTCACCTTATTAAGTGATGATGAACCTTGCATACATAACACGGTACCTGTTTACTTCCAACAAGACAGACTATTTAGAAAAAAAAGATAATTTGTTTAAAAACAAGTTGATTTGATTGACCAAATAAGCAACACCAACAATTCTTTCAGTATTTTTATCCGTTCTTTCTTGACTTGCAGTAAATTTGGTGTTGTTTGTTCCTTAATATTCATTAGCAATCCATGATGTCTTTGCTGCTGCTACCAGTGACCAAGACGGCCCGGGTTAGAGCCAAATGGGCAAGCCGCGATCGGTTTAACAAAAAATAGTATTTTTTTTTCCTTACAAAAATTGTTATATGGTGTACACGATTTGAAATGAATAAAATAACGTATAAAATACGGAGAAAACGTAAGTTTGCAGGTATGATTTACCCGATTGGGCTTAGTATACATTTCACAGCTGTATTTGCTGCTTCTTTTGGCTAAATTTTATATTTTGTAAATAAAAAACGACTGTATTGTCTGACTATAAGGTGCACAAAAAAACCAGAAATTCGTAACTGCGGCTTATAATCCGGTTTGCTTTATAGACCAGTAAATACAGTTAATGAAATTGTGAAAGCTTAAGTACAACAAAAAGCGCAAACCCTTTGCGAATGAATGCATTTATTTTATTTCTGTTGATTTGATTCAATCTGTATCTTTTGTTTTTAGAACAACCCGAACTTGTACCAGCTGATCTTCCCTCTCGTCTCATAATTATATTTTTACACCCCTAGTTGAAATGTAATAATTATTCTACACATTTTAAACCACTGGAAAACATTAAAAGTGTTGGTGTCATTTTTCTCTTCTCCAAAGAAACCATATTAAAATAAAAAATATATTTCCCTCCCCCATTCTTTTTATTTTGTTTGTTTTCTGAATAGCGCCAGGGAGCCACTCAGCAGAGCTGAAGAGCCGCATGCTACTCCACGAGTTGCCAACCCCCACTTTGTGTTCTATGAAATAATTCTTTAATATCTGTTTTTTTACCCTGCAACCCCTAGCAGCGACAGTAGTTATAATTTCATGCCTTTGAAGTGCAGAAATTATTTCACAAGACTATTTTTGAAGGTGCTCCTTATAATCCTGTCCGGATAATACGCTAGCTTAATTCTATCTACTGTCTTCGTCCTTCAGGTTCTACATTGTGGTATGATAATTCCCAGCCATCCAACCCCCGACTCCATCAAGCACACATCAGTCCCGTGCTGGAGGCGGGGCCAATGCCACGCCCCCTCAGTCCCCTCATTCATTTGCTCAGGGCTCTTAAGAGCTCATCAGAGTTGTCCCTCATGCAGGAAGCAGGGCGCATCACAGCACAGGTGAGACATGAATTCAATGTAAATGTGATTAATTGTATTCATACGTCATTTGGATTTGTTGGAAGTCTCTGAAATGATCTGAGCTTGAGGCTTTGCTCTTACCAACTTATTTCTTCTTGTCCTACTTTACATTCAGTTTTCACATAATCAGTTCATTACAACTTAACTTTCAGGCTTTTAGGAGGACTATGGCTTTTTCTCATGGAGATGTGGACGAATCTGCACTCTTTGCTAAGGTGAGCGTGGCAAATTAAAGCTCTCCCATTTGACTCTATTATCTGCTGAGTATACATAATAGTGAGTTAGTGTTTAAGAGTTGGCTCTTTTGATTTAGTGGTCCGGGCACGATTCCGGTTGCATACAATGCTGAGCAAATGTTATTAGCGATATATGTCGACTTATGTATCATTGCTCAATTATACTACAGAAAACCTCCGTATAACATGTACCCAACGTTGACTTTTTAGAGGGTAAAAAAGAATGTGTGTATACACGAATAAATACAGTACAAGCAAAAAATAGGGCAAACTATTTTTCTCTCTGCGTGGCCGAAACCACCAAACCAGTACCAAACGACCCATGTCCCATGTACTGGTCCGCATCCCATGGTTGCATCACTGTTCCAAAGTACCAATATATTAATAAAACCTAGTACCTAAACAACCGTAAATACCAAAAGATACATGAAACCTGTACCTAGACAATAAAAATAATTTAAATGTGAAAATAATTAGGATTAAGCATAGTAAAGATAAAATTCAAAATTAGTTTTGAACCATTTACTGTACCTTTTGAGCAGCAATTTGATGGTAGACTTTTGTTAACTCTTCTCATATTTCGCAATTATTTCCTTCTTCAACTTGATCTCTGTTCTGTTTTCCTATTATCCCTCCCCTTGTCACTTTCTTGAGACCCATTATTATCATCGACAGAATGCACTAAATCAGTGGCTGACAACCACCGGCCTGCGGACAGGCTGGCTCCACCTTTTTTTTGGCTTGCCCTTGTTGTTGAAGGTAAACCTGTAGCCGCTGCCTTTTACTGTTCTTTTTTCATCTGGACGTGTCTCTGCAGGCACAGGTGTCCTGACTGTGGCCTTAGTTGTCCCCGCGTCCGGCAACTTTCTGCGGGAGCTGCATTCCTGCTGGTAGAAAACTAGGGCTTTTGCCCGGGTTTCAACCGATGGCCATGCTTTGGCTACCATCCAGGATAAGTCTTTTGCTGGTTTGGCCCGGATGCTTGATGTGGAGCCGGCTGTTCCCTCCCTGACCGTCTCCCCTGAGGAGACCCTTCATTAAGCTGTATGTTGCCCCCGCCTGCAGTGTTGGGTGACTGATGGCCTCACCAGCACCTACGGCACCAGGCACGCATGTTGTGTTGATTGGGTACTTCTTGGTCCTGTCTTCCTCCCTGTGTGTGAGGATGGTGTTGAATGCTGCTCTCACATCTTGTGACGCTTTCCTCCAGGCTTTTTCCCTTATGTCTTTGGACCTCAGCTTGGGCCTGTCCTTTTGTACGCTGCCAGGTGTGGCTGGTGCAGTCTCCCCTGTTGGTGGCTTCGAGGGGAGCTCTCTGCAGGGTTGCTGTTAAGCCGGGGGAACTTTTTGGCTCTGCTGTTGTGGGTGTGCTTGAGCGTACTATGAGGGCTCACGAGAAGAGGCTATAGCTCTCTATGCTTCATGTGAGGTTGTCTTCGCTGGGTGGGTCTGAGGTTTCCCCTATGTTTGGTTACCCACGCTTTTACCCGAGGTCTCACTTCGCCGGGAGTTGTGCCGGAGCAGGTGTAGCCCGCGCCCGTTTGGAGGTCTGCCCGCGGCCCGGCTCGTCTTCTGGTACGACAACAAGTGGAAGTTGTCTACGGCATCGTGTAGGGGCCGTGATCTAGGCCCGATGGCCTGTTTGTTGGCCGCCATTTTGGATTTTCTGCGATGGCTCTTCAATGAGGGCCGGGTTCAGTCTACCCTGGGGTTGTATGTGGCCACTATTTCAGCTCGACACACCAAGGTTGTTAGTGTCTCTGTGGGAATCCGTGACCTAGTGTCTTTGCTTCTCAGGGGCGCTTCCCTCTCATCCCGTCCTGGACCTCCAACTGGGGCTGGGGGTCTGTGTCGGCCTCCCTTTGAGCCGCTTGCTGGGGCGGACCTTCGATGCCTTTCCTGTTAGGCCGCGCTTTCTTTTTCTAATGAGTCCCGTATGACTGCTAGAGCATCTTGTTACTCTGAATCCTCGTGTTCTCTCAAGAAAGCTCTGAAGGTGACATACCTGTGGTGATACTGGAATTTATAGACATCCCTGATGACACAGGTGTGGTGGAGTGATTAATTTTTGGTATTCATTTCTCGAACTGCGTATGCATTAAGGTAACATTCAATGCTTGAAGCGTCGCCTCTGGCAGTCGTACAGGACTCAGTTACATTTAGAACTTTTGACAAAACATGTTACAGTGAGTAAAATAGTGTGATGATGAAATAAAATCAAATACCTTTTCACATGTCATCAACAGTGCTCTCATTGTTGCCATCTGGGCTTGATTCCCATTCACCTGCTTCTGTGAGTAAAAATAGTGTCACGAGGAGATAAAATCTGATGCTTTATCCCTTGTCATTAAGATCCATAGTGATGTACTGATAACACCGTGGATTTAGGCTTATTATTGCCATGATAATGATTTTTTTTGTTATTGGTACTATTGCTAATGTTATTGGAGGGCCAGGCTGTGAGAATAATGTCAGACATTGAACTGGATCCGGGGAACAGAAAGGGTTGCGGACCACTGCACTAAGTCACTATTCATTCTCAACACGAGTACTGTAATTAGATTGACGATCTATCTCAAAATAATGCTACCCCATTGGACAACAGTAGCCAAGATGGCTGCTCATCTCATTCGGCCACGCATTCGAGTTTTTTAGGGTTTGTTAGAATACCAAAGCATAAAATACTTGCTTTTCCTGGTTGAATACTGATTCTTTTGAATAGAGTCGTTGAGGTACCGAGGTATTACTATTTACACCACATAAGAAGCGTGTGGAAGAATTCATGAACAATAAGTTTTAGCATGCATGTAAAAATAGTCTTCAATCGTGATTAAATGGAAAGATGCAGTCTTCATGGTCAGTTTTAAAATGAGTCTAACAGTAAGGAGGTGGTTCTGGTGAATGTTCCCTGGCAGGTGTCTTTAAAATTCAACCTAACCATAGTGTGCATAGAAAAGGACCAGTTACTTTGTTTTATTTAACCAAACGTTTTTTTCACCTATTGTAACAATGTTGTACGGATTGTCTGTATGACTAAGACTTACAAGAGGAGTGTATCTTTTCATGCTCTTTTAATCCTACATCCAAGCTCACTGCCATCTTACAACGCACTCCAAACACAGGCACATCAGTTCCGCCTATTGGTTTCTTTCATTTTTGCATAATCTGCCCCTTTCTGCGAGTTACCCATATTTCTTTAACAACATCAACAATAATATCAATAACTGATTTTTATTAAAAACAAGTTATTACAAGTTTTTTTTGTCACTTAGCTCAAGTGTGCTGAGAATATCATCAGTTTTATCACACATTGTATTGAAGGCGAAGGACATTCCGATGTCTTGTTGCGTGTTCTTTTCTGGGAACAGACCGAGTTTTCGTACTTTGAAAAAAATAGAGTTGGAGAGAAGCAATGCAGTTGAGGACTCTTATTCAAAGTTTCAAATATAGGTAAAATCACAGTGCACTCCAGACCAATTGATGGAGATGTATTCTCCCACCAAAGGCATGCCAGAATGTTTCTCTCCAATTGTGAAAAGGTTGTACATGCAGCAATACAGACACTCAGAATTCAGACTTAAAATTACAAAGCAAAAAACAGGAACTCCCTGTACAAGATTAGTAATGCACATTGCTGAGTCTTCAAGGTTATGTGATAAGGCCATTTCTTGAAAGTAAACTGATCACCAAGTAAATACTTCCCTAAAATATGATGTGCATTATAATATAAAAAATGTCATTATCAAAGTCATGATGTGATGATTAAAAAATAAACTTAATAAAGCTAGAAAACTCATGTGATAGTGATTCTCAGTGACTTATTTTCATAATCTAACAGTATATACTAAATAATGATTTGATAAGCATCACCTTTTTGGTCAAGTGCAGCAGTAACTCGAAACCTCTCAAATCTCCGGACGCAGTTTGGCCAGCTTGCAAAGTCTGAAAAGTCAATGTTCTCTGGAGGGTTTATTGGGAAAAGGGAATCCGTCTTCTCCTTTGATCCTCTTATGTGTCTTCTTTTTCAGCCCAACAAAATATCAAGGATCACTCTCAGTGCATTCTTTAGTTGCGTTAAATCCTTATCAGCTTGATTTGTTCGTTGTCAGCAACCCTCTACTACTACAGTTTCTAACTACTAGTTAGATAGCCTCTTAGATCCTCGCCAATCAGCAGACTTTTGTCAAAACGTGCGGTTTTGCCTTGTGGAAACGTCCTCTCCCCGAATCGAGGTGACTGGACTTGGCACTTCTATACATTGTCTGTATGACTAAGACTCGCGAGAGAAGAGTATCTTGTTATGTTGCTTACTTCCTACATACAAGCTCACTGGCATCTCGCAACACACTCCTAACACAGGCACATTAGTTGCCCATTGCTTCCTACCAATATTCCAACACTAACCACAGAACTTCTCATTTAAATTGCAGTTTGATTATGAGAGCCGGATTCATGGGGCTAATTTTTTGGCCTACCCACCTGTGGTTGCCGGGGGGAATCGTGCCAATACACTGCATTATATCAACAACAACCAAATCATTAAGGTAATTGTAGAACCAGGTGAGTATTTAAAGTTCTGTATGGTGTTTTATTTCAAATTTTGATATCTTCATCATTAGTGTTTAGTCAAGACATGTTTATTTGTAAAGCCCCTAATCACAAAGTTTCAAAGGGCTGCACAGATCAAAGACTATTGCAAACTACAGACTAGTATGACACCATCCCCTGATCTCAAACCTACATGAGGGCAAATAATACGCAGATATTGTCAAATAAAATATGGGTATTCATATGCGATAGAATAGAAGTGTGTTTTAAGCTTAGATTTAAACATTTCCACTGAGGTTGCAGATCGAATCTCAGGGGGAAGAGCATTCCACAGCACCGGGGCCCGAATGGAGAACGCTCTCGAACCTGCTGATCTTTTCTTGGCTCATGGGATCACTAGTAGACCAGCATTTTCAGAGGGAAGGCTCCGGACCGGAACATAGGGGGAAATTAAATCTGAAAGATATGAGGAAGCAAGTCCATGCATGATTTTGTATACTACCAACAGAACCTTAAATTCACATCTTAAGCTAACAGGGAGCCAATACAGGTTAGCTAAAATCTGGATAATGTGATCAAACTTTCTTGGCTTAATTAAAAGCCTTGCTGCAGCATTTTGTACGAGCTGAAGGCTCTTGATTTTGGACTTCAGCAGACCGGAGAGTAGTGCATTACAGTAATCGAGACTGGAGGTAACAAACGCGTGAATTACAATCTCCGCATCTGACTGAGACAGCATAGGGCGAATTTTAGCAATGTTGCTAAGATGGAAAAAAGCTGTTCTAGTAATATTCATAACGTGTGTTTGAAAGGGTCAAATATGACACCTAAATTCACGGCATTTAGATGGACCAATAACTAACATTTCGGTCTTTTCAGAGTAAGGGCGCAAGATGTTGAGTGAGATCCATTCTTTTATTTCAGTGAGGCAGGCCCCTAAATTTCCACAGTTTAGTGTGGCAGATTCCTCCATTGGAAGATATAGTTGAATGTCATCTGCGTAGCAATGGAAACTGATATTATACTTGCGAATAATGAAATGAAATGAAAATGAAATTATCTGCATTTATATAGCACTTTTCAAGTCAAGACTTCCCAAAGCGCTTTACAGTGTGCTTCACATTTCCCAATAGTGGCCGTGCAGCCATGTAAGGCGCTAACCTGCTTATAATATCACCTAATGGAAGCATGTAAATGCTGAAAAGAAATACTGAATCCCGCGGAACACCACAGGTAACACTAAAGGGCACAGATGTCCTTTAGACATATATTAGTACCATATTTTCTGCACTATAAGGCGCACCGGGTTATAAGGCGCTCCCCCCAAAAATTGTTTTTTCATACATAAGGCGCCCCGGTCTATAAGGCGCTACAGCGGGAATGTCAACAAAATTGTCAAATAGTTCAGTCAAACGTATTAACCGCTTTACATCCCGACGGCTCGCAAAGAAGCAAATACGTGTCTTAGACACGTACGGACACGGTGTCTGTACGATGTCACCAATCACTCAAATGCGTCATTCCACATATCATTAGGAAGGTTAAACTCTTGGAATTCAAGAAATGCCAACCATTTGTTAGTTTCTAATTTATTTTTTGCTGGCTACTGTGCCAACAGCAAAGTAAGAATTTCATTGTGCAGGGAAACGTGGTTCTTGTATGTGCATATGACAATAAACGCATTGAATTTAATTGAATTGAATTTAAAAATAGAGTCATCACAGAAACTTCAAGATAAGTCTGAAACAAGATACTGGGAATATATAAAGCTGCGGTAGCTCACCAAAGTCTTCTTGCAGCCATCATATTCAATAATGGTACGCAACCATTGTCCTCTTACATCCGTGCGTGTATTAAATTCAACAGTGTAAAATATTTGCATACTCTAAAAGACGCAATAATGCCGACAAATAGAAGAAAAAATCCGCCGAGAAGCATCGATGGACGTTGCTTGTTGCTCGCTGTCTGTTTAGCCCCATAATTCCTGTTTACAAATACAGACTAGTAAAAAATGTTTTCTCCAGGCCGTAGAGCAACCTAAAATGTGATTTACATATTTTTCGACCAATTGCAGGCTTTGTTTTACGCACGAGCCTGTAAATGCTAAAAAGGACCCACCTCCTTTATCTCCGAATAACTTTAGCCAATAGTGACAGATTCAAATGATGATTGACACATTAGTCAGGAAATGAAACGCTGTTGTATATATATCCCAGCATACTCCGCGGACTACTTCTCCTACGGGGGAAAATCTAGTCGGACGCTGCTTGCCTTAGTTGTGAAACCTAGCGAAGTAATATTGATCATATATAAGGCGCACTGTATTATAAGTCGCATGGGCAGCCTCTGAAAAAAATAAAGCATTTTAGGTGCGTCTTATAGTGCGGAAAATATGGTAATTACTGTAATAACTTTAGTAGACATTCAAAATAAGGCAGGATAACATAAATGGATTTTGAACTTGCAAGGACCGAAAGAGTAGTTTTCAGATAATAGAATCCCATCCCTTTCTAAAACCCTTGTCTGAGCCCCCTCTTTTTATCAAATCTTCAAGGTTACAAAAAACAGACCAGCCCTAAAGGGTGTGGAATCAAAGAACAGCAACATGATTGGCCGATAGCGACAATGCTGTAATAAAACTATGAACAACAAGAAGTCAAAATAAGGAACTGGCATCCTATTGAATCTCCTTCACATTTTATCCAATATTAAAAACAGAATAAACTTGTCAGTCAGGAGACTCCAAGCTTTTTTCAAGCTGAAAGTCACTTTTTATTACTATTTAGTTTGATATGTATTTCAAAAAAAAGATACCATGCTATTACAATGTTTTTACTATGTTATTACCAGGTTAACTTTTGGAAGAAAAGTTAGACTCAACCACTAAAAATCATTCTAATAGAAAATCACAATGACCCAGCACTAGCCAACCATATTCGCAACAGGTCGACGGGTACCTCAGCTGTCCTGAAATTAACCTGACATGCATGTTTTTGGCCTATGGGCACCACGTTGGAGAACATAGTGAGCAATAAAAAAAATTGCACATAGTTTTATTCTTTTTGGATTTTTTTTTCCCAGTTTATGGGTTTTTTAATTTTCGTTTTTTTTTCTACAAGGAAAAACAGGACTGAAATAAGCAGCACTTTTTGCTTTCTGTTGTTTGGGCAATCAGCACGGCGGCGCAGTTGTTAGCGCGTGTGCGGCACTGTTCTGAGGTCGTGAGATCAAACTCCTGTGTAGAGTTTGCATGTTCTCCCCGTGCTTGTGTGGGTTTCTTCCGGGCACCCTGGTTTCCTCCCACATTCCAGAACCATGCATGACCGGTTAATTGGCCCTAGGACTGAATGAGCGAGCGAATTGTCTGTCCCTGTGTGCCCTGCGACTGGCTGGCAACCAGTTCAGGGTGTCTCCTCCCCACTGCCCGAAGATAGCTGGGATGGGCTCCAGCACCCCCGCGACCCTACTGAGGATAAGCGGTGCAGATAATGAATGGATGGATGTTTGGGCAATATTACTTAAAAGGACACATGTTTCAAAATCACATTAAATGAAATTATTAGTCACTCTTCACACAGTGAATTGATGTATAAAATAAATAGGAAAGGTGAAAACATTGCCCACCAAAATAACTTTTGTTCAAAAAGTATTTCTCATTTGGTTCAAAGGTAAGATGTATATATATTTCAGTCAACAGTCAACTCTGAAAAGCTTCTTTTCAAAAGGCGAGAGGCCCTATGAGTAAAGGCAGATGAGAAGAGCAAAGAAAAAACATTCAAAAAGTCCCTGTAAAGAAAAATTAGGCACCAGGATCCCTACTTACGGGGTTATCATGAGTCATTCACATGCTTGGGCAATCTGATGAGGCTATGATGCTTTCAAATCTGTTTTGCAAAATGGAGAGAAAAGTGAGACACCCACAGTGTTTGTGTTTAAGTGACTTTTATTCATGATGCACTTTTATATGTCTCATTATGTGGGCATATAAAACTGCTTTGTATGAGTCAGGTATTTTTTCAATCTTCCTAAGGATGGCGAAATGGTGCTTCTTGACGGTGGTTGTGAATATTTTGGCTACGTCAGTGACGTCACCCGAACATGGCCAGTAAATGGGAAGTGAGTTAATCAGTGTAACCCTAAACCTAATTGGCAATTTCTCTGCAATTGACTGTTGATTCGAATGAATGTTCCCGCTCCTGCCAGATTCAGTCCACCCCAGAAGGAACTTTATGAAGCCATCCTGGAGGTCCAGCTCTCCTGTTTATCTCTGTGCTCACCGGGTGTTAGTCTTGACCACATTTACAGTACCATGCTGGCCCTGCTAGGAAGACAGCTTAAGCGTCTTGGAATCGTCAAGGCCGGTACCAGCGATTCTGAAGTGTTCAAGGTAAAGAAATATTTTAGGATGTCATTTTAATGTATGTTGAAATTCTACTGAGTGAGGCTAGTTGTTCTGCCATAATTACAGTAAACCTCGGATAAGTCGGACTCGCATAAGTCGGATTCTCGGATAAGTCGGACAAATTGCGTGGAACGTTTGTTCTCTAGGCTTTTCTGTAGTATTACACCTCGCATAAGTCGGATTTTATAAGTCGGATCCTCGCCTAAGTCGGATGGATTTTTCCGTACAATTGACCCTTTTTAATGGTTTTCGCCTCTGATAAGTCGGATCGGTATCAGGTCGCCTAGGACATCTCCCAAATGCTCTAAATTTCAGCCTCCAGTGGCAGTAAGCGATGGAATTTTCCGGGAAGATTTTCACTCCTCACAGATTTTCCGGGAAGATTTTCACCCCTCCCAGATTTTCCGGGAAGATTTCTTGATGTGACGTGGCGTTCCGTGATTGGCAGAGGCTATTCATCAAACTCCTCCTCAGTGTTGAATGATAGCACTCTCAATCACAGCACGCGGTCATAGAACAAAGCCTCGTAATCATAATCCCATTGTTTCTTATTACAGTAGTGCTAGCATTCAAATTGAATTTGTGTGAATTTCTTTGGACTTCCTTGCGGTCTGTGCGGTCTACGGTGTGGCGATGGCCTCAAGTTCTAAAACCAAAGGCAGGAGTCTCAAGACGTTGAAAGACCGCCCCCGAAACTCAACGACGCCTACAGTGCACTGCGCACTTTGAGGTATTACGGCCTTGCTGCATGCCCAGAACTCGAAGACCTTGCCGATCAGATGGAGACGTTGCTGCTGAAACAATCCCAGTTATCTATGCAACAAACCAAAATTACAGACTTTTTCAAATGAGTACAATGTAACTCCGAACCTAACAGACTTACGAATCTAACGGACGATGAATCGTACGGATAAAATTACATAACCAGTTCATATACAGTGTATTATTAACCATAGTTCATATCAACCATGTTCATGTTCATTTTAAGAACTTTTTTGATAATAAATCACGTTCATGTTACAAGATATCATTGCTTGGTATTTCATTTTACATATACAAGTATGCACTTTTCTAAGAGTTAAATTTCTTCTTAGTTCGAAATTTTGCGACCTCGGATAAGTCGGATCCTCGGATAAGTCGGATGAAAATGACCGGTCCATCTGGATCCGACTTATCCGAGGTTTACTGTAGCTAGTCCATTTTGGGGGGAAGAATGTATATGTGTACATCTTTCCATATGAGGTGCGATATGTGTAACGTTGGATTTTGAAGTGGAATGATTTTTTTTTTTTTGACTCATTGATAGAATGATTGAATGTGAACGTCAACTTGAGGTAAAAGGTATTTACAGTTTATATACATACAATATGAATACATTTGCCAATACCCTCCCCATAATGCAGGTTATTTCGGTTTCACTTTTCTTGCTACTTCACTTCTTTACATCATACTTTATGTTGTGTTCTGCATTCTTATTGGCTAAACCAGAGGCCAGCAACGGGCGACTCTGGAGCTGCATGCGGCTCTTTTACGCCTCCTAGTGCTCCCATGGCGGTTTTGAACAAAAGTTTGATAATGGAAAATAATATTGTTTATGTACGAGGAAAAACATGACATAGATACACAGTATACATTATATACCAGGGGTGGCGAACACGTGGCTCTAGAGCCGTACGGCTCCTGGCCAATAAGAATGCGGCTCTTTGCCTCAACATATTTTCTATATACTGTGGCTCTTTGCCTTGTTTCATGTTTAGTTTTTTTTGTGTATTGAGGGTGGACACTTTCCTTGAAATCAACACAAGAACAATACTTGTTGTATTGTAAGGAGAGGAGTGTGTTATGGGAAATAATGTTTTTAATTGTGTGTGTCTGTCTGTCATGGCAGGTCAGTGCGTGGTGAGGCTCTTTGACTTTCACTGTTAAAAATTTCGGCTCTTTGTGTCAAACTTGTTCGCCACCCCTATATACAGTAATCTCTCGCTACTTCATGCTTCGGTTATTGCTGTTTCACTGTTGCGGATTTTGAATGGAATTGTCGTTATTGTCACTGATATCAACATATCAATGAAAATAAGAAAATGGGGTCTGAATGATATTTAGAGATTAGAACCATTATATATGTATGGTTTAAGCCAGGGGTCGGGAACCTATGGCTCGCGAGCCATATATGGCTCTTTCTATGAGTACCTGTGGCTCAGAGACAAATTTGATTGCATGCAAATTTTCTCCATCTCGTCCAAAACATAAGCTATTAAACCTGTTCAGATACACGCAGAGCCAAACCAAACCTACCAACGGAGCAGTACTTCGCAGTATATATAGGGCACGTTTTTCACTACAATTTACAGTCAAGGTGTCACAAAAAAAAAACTTGTTCTGGCTGTACAACACTAAATAATCCGTTATATAAAACATCACTATATTATCTGTCTTCAGTGTTCAGATACCTTATGATGAATCCACAGAACAAACTATGAATACGCCAAAACACCGGAAGAGAACTTAAAGTTTTTTGATTGGGTGAGTGGGAGGGATGGGTGGAGCTATGCAAAAAGTGCAAGCACTCCCTCCCATCTCTCGCCCTACGCCGTCTGCGCCATAGATAAGCACATCAGGCTCCCTGTTTGCAGAATGTTGTGACGTTTTTACAAAATAACTGCTTACATCTGGTTTTGAAACCAATATGTATGAAAAAAAGGGTCAAAATGAGTTTAACCGATCTTGAGTAATTGCAAGAAAGAGACAAGTTTAAAGTGGTATGGTTGTTGATTTTGGGACACGGGCTCTGGCATTATTCTCTTTTCATAATTTTTATCAAATCATCAAAAGTAAATGTGCTGAAGACTAAGCTTTTGTCTGGGGCGCGGGTTTAGCAATTTAGTAAATTTGTCTCATAATATATGGTGTGGCTCTTTCCCAAAATAAAATTGATATATTTTGCTTTTATTACTATTAATATTATTATAATTATTACTATCATAACTGTTATTATTAGTATTGTTCTTATTATTGTCATTATTATTTGTTTTTTATATTTAGTGATAAGTAGCATATAAAGTTAATAGATGGGTAAAACTAATATTTAATTATTATAACTATTATGTGGTGTGTGAGAAATATTTTGCAAAAGGTAAGGATGTTTATGAAAGAGTTGATAGAGAGGCGGTGTGGCAAGTGATGGTGATGTATGGAGTGGGTGGAAAGTTGTTGGAAGCATTGAAGAGTTTTTATATGAACAGCAGAGCATGTGTAAGAGTGGGGAGTGAGACAAATGAGTGGTTCCCTGTGTTGACTGGTGTGAGACAGGTGTGTGTGATGTCACCATGGCTGTTTAATGTGTACATGGATGGTGTGGTGAGAGAGGTGGATGCAAGAGTATTTAGCAGAGGTGTAGACATGATGGACATAGTGGAACAGTGTGGCAGGTAAGTCAGTTGTTGTTTGCAGATGACACAGCGCTTGTGGCTGATTCTGAGGAAACATTGAGAAGGTTGGTAACGGAGTTTGGAAGAGTATGTGATAGGCGTAAGTTATGTGTCAATGTTGGGAAGAGTAAGGTGATGAAGTGTTCACGGGATGGAGAGGGCATGACTTAGAAATCAGGTTGCATGGACAGGTGCTGGAAGAAGTTTAAAGCTTTAGGTACTTGGGTTGTGATATGGCTGCAGTTGGTGGAATGGAGTGTGAGGTATTGCACAGAGTGAATCAAGGTTTTGGGTGCTCTGAGGAGAGTGATGAACAACAAGAGTATGAGTATGGATGTTAAGAGGGGACTGTATGAGAGTGTGATTGTGCCGACTGTGTTGTATGGTGCAGAGACTTGGAGCCTGAACGCAGATTTAAGAAGGAAGTTGAATGTTTTCGAGATGAAGTGTTTGAGGGCTATGTTAGGAGTGACAAGATTGGATAGACTGAGAAATGAAATTGTGAGAGACAGAACTGGAGTAGTCGTGGAACTGAGCAAGTGTGTTGATAAGAGAGTACTTGGTTGGTTTGGACACATGGAGAGGATGGATGAGGAGCGAATGTTGAAGAGGATCTACAGAGCAGAAGTCAATGGAAGGAGACGAAGAGGAAGGCCGCGATTGACGTGGATGGATGGTGTTATAAGTGGACTGCAGGAAAGAGGTCTAAATATAATGGAAGCTAGAGCTCTTGTTGGTGATAGAAAGGATTGGAGAAGTGTTGTGAAAGGATAGTGGGATTGTGGACGCGTTCTTAAGGATGGGCTGGGATCCCGTATGATGCGGCAGGGGTAAACCAGCGAAAGCTGTCGGGCCCTGGTGTTGAACAAAAGAGTGTGTTGTGTCACCCTGACCCGAGTGACATGGCCGCTTTCTGGTGTCCCATTTCATCTGGAGGGACGAAAGCATGACCAACTTAGGTGCCAAGGTGCCTAACTTGTTTGGGTGTTTGGGCAATTGGGTTGGCCATGGTCCAAAAAATGTTGTTTTTTATTTTTGTTTTTTTTGTTATTTATTTCCCTTTTATTTTCTTTGTTATTGTATGTGTGTGTCTTGCTGTCGGTCACCCCTCTTGAGGGATATGACCAAGGTAGATAGATAGATAGATAACTATTATATAATGTTGGCGAGCAGAAGCCTTATACAGTCAATAGATGGGTCAAGCTGATAATTTAACCTTGTTATTGTAGCTGTTCCAACTATTGTTTTTGTTATTGTTCTTACTATTATTACAATTATGAAATGAAAAATGAAATGATTTGCATTTATATAGCGCTTTTCAAGTCAATGAAGACTTCCCAAAGCGCTTATTATAAACTATATGACTTAACGTGACAGTAAGGCAGCGCAGTGGTTAGTGCCTGTGCGGCACAGTTCTGAGGTCATGAGAGCGAACCTTCCTGTGTTGAGTCTGCATGTTCTCCCCGTGCTTGCTTGGGTTTCCTCCAGGCATTCCGGATTTCTCCCACATTCCAAAAACATGCATGTCGGGTTACTTGGCAGGTTCAAATGTCCCCCGGTGTGAATGGGCGAGTGAGTTGTCTCTTTATGCCCTGCGACTGGCTGGCAACCAGTTCAGGGTGTCCCCTGTCCACTGCCTGAAGATGGCTGGGATGGGCTCACATTTTGGGTTGCCAACCCCTGGACTAAGCTGTTTCTTGTCTTTAGTTCACATTGATGATTAAAATCATTACTTGACAGTAGAGTAGTTATTTGTTAAAAAAAAAAAGTTTATATAGTACTTTTTGGGTTAAACATAATTGAGCTTGTAAAAGGGGTTGTTATTTGGTTTCGATGTCTAATAGGGTGTTTAATTGTGTAATGATTGCAACAAAATAAAGGTTTCTACTTCTTAGATTTTGCAGTTCACGGGTTATTTTTAGAATGTTACCCCTGCGTCATAAGGGTTTACTGTACTGTCAATATTGTATTTCATTCAATTATACAGTTCACAAAATGTGATGTTTAAAGACGACTTTGGTTGGTTGGATCCACTAGGGTCATAGGGGCACCATTCTCTGTGGTTTGTCTTGGGCAAGTACATCCTGGTGGCGCCCATCCCTCACCAGGCCAACATATGTTTCCACCCGGTCTCGAACCACGGACATTTCGTGTGTTGGGCGATTGTGCTAGACACTGCACTACAGAACTAATTATTTCTAAATAAAAGTACAGAATATGTTAAAAATATATTTTTATAATCCATAGGCTGCGAGGCAGTACTGCCCCCATCATGTTGGACATTACCTTGGCATGGATGTCCATGACACTCCAGGGCTGTCCCGCTCACAACCTCTACAGTCAGGAATGACCATCACCATAGAACCAGGTAAAGAATGACTTGGGAATTTCCAATTTAGTTTACTTTGTGGTATTTAACCTTCTTTGTGTTTATGTTTGATCAATACATTTGGAGCCTGAAATTGTGAATCATTGAAAACAGCTCGATTGTTTTTTAAACGTAAAGGGTCATTTCATTCATAACCAGGAATGTTTTTAATGGTTATCTTAATTGAGTGTTAGTTATTTTCCCTTTAACTCCACAATTATTTGATTTTCTCTTTTAAAAATCGCTTGATTTTCACATTTTATTCTGAATATTGTTAAAAAATTAAGTATTTTACAAATGACTGTACTGAGTAGATTCAGAGTAAGGCTCAAAATCCTCTTGCCTCAAGGTGGAAGGCAATAGTGAAACCAAGGGTTCTGATTTGGCGCACACCTCAGCCCCAGACAATAGAATTAGTGATAGTTTTCGCAAGCTAACAGCTCGTCAAGCCATCCATTATATTTTTATTTTCATTGCATGGACCTTTTTTCATAATATACGGCTTATCTTTTAATGATTTGATTCAAAAAGAGCAATGCCTACTTTACAAGTTGAGACAATAACTTTTTTTATCCATACTACAGTCTATATTTGACATTTTTGCTCTGTCAAATGATCAATAAGATTGTTACGTTATTTGTAAATCTGACCGTGCCTCACCAGACACAAACCTCACCACTCGTCACTGTCTTACAATACTTAAGGGTAGTTTTTTTCCTTGGTTTTGTTTTAATATTGTAAATGTTGCGGCTACAAACAGAAACAATTTACTGTACTTTACCTTTACTTTTACAGGTAGTTATGAGTAATTAACTGATAACCAATAGAATATCTTCTGTTCAATAATTCCATAATTTCTTACTTTGCATGGTTTACATGAGCATTTTCTTTTTCTTTTTAAAAAAACGCAAATAGGCATTCGCTTGAGTGTCAACCTTCTAGTAGTGTTAAAATGATTGTTAAACACGTACAGTATAAAACTAACAAATTGTTTCACACCATAGTTTGTCTCTTCGTATTGGTAAATGTTATAAAATGTGTTTTTAGACTCCGTATTGGCCAAACGATTATAAGATATTGGTAATTGTAGTTATTACATCGCTCATGTTCCCAATGCCGATGATGATATGATGACTCTTGAGTATCTACAGTACCTTTGTGATCTCCTCTTGCCACAGGATTGTATATTGGTGAGGAAAATGAGCAGGCTCCCGAGTGTTTCCGCGGCATGGGTATCCGGATCGAGGATGACGTGCTGATTCGGGACAAGGGGGGCCCCTTAATTTTATCCTGTGACGCCCCTAAGACAATTATTGATGTAGAGCGGGCCTGTGTGCAAAGGTAGGGCACGTGATGAGATGGCAGTGATCGTAGGCGTTAATCTTTGAAGATGGTTACACTCTACTCAATAGGACCTCTGCACTCATGACATATTTATTTATTTAACCATTTTACCAAATATTATCATTTAAATTCTAGTAGTTTAAGTGTCAGTGTGTGACAAACTAATGAACTTCAAATCCAAGGGGTGTGAACAATAAACAGCAGATTTCCTCCCCACAAACACTTTTAATGGAACTTGAACGGTTCCTTTTCTTCCACAACTCAAGCTAAATATTATTGTTTAACTATACAATTTTAAAGCTATAAGTATAAATGCTTTAATATCTATCAACAATCCCTTATGCTTCAATGGTGTGCAATGTCTGAGTGTTTCTATTTTTTTGACCTTTTTTTTCAGGAAATTATCTGTGTATATGTATTTTAAAAATGTTTCTTCTGGGATTTGGAATATCACGTTTGTTGTAGTCACACAATTTTAATGTGTTGTGACAATGTTGCTGTAGCACAAATTTTCTGATTTTGCAGTCCACAAATACAGGAGGAAAAAAGGTGAATACATAAAGATTTTTTTTTAATTGCTTTATTTCGATTTTCTTTTTCTGTATGATGTGCCTGCGGTAAATCAGATTCACACTCCTTTTATTTGAAAATATTTACTAGCTTTTATTTTTCTTAGTTTTTATTGTTTTTGTCGGTTTTGGATAACAATTTAGTTCCAAAGAACAAGATTCTCTGTGTTAATACATTTCTAAAATTGCCAAACTCAGCTTTTTCCAAGCCACCACAGTGGAGCACTGTCTATTTATAGAGCAGAATTCATATTCCAGTTTATGCAAATGTACAAAAACCAGAAAACTATAGGAGACTCATTACACTTATTCAGTTAAAACAGTCAATCCGCTTAGAGTACACCATAGAGTTTGGCAAAGTTTTGGATTGTATTCGTTCCCTCATTTTTGGTCATGACAATTTAACTTGACACTATTGAATTAGGGCAGCACGGCGGCGCAGTGGTTAGCGCTTGTGCGGCACAGTTCATGTCATGGGAACCTGTCGTGGGTTCAAATCCAGCTCCAGACTTTCTGTGCGGAGTTTGTATGTTCTCCCCGTGCTTGCGTGGGTTTCCTCCGGGCACTCCGGTTTCCTCCCACATTCCAAAGACATGCATTTCAGGTGAATTGGCCGGTCCAAATTGTCCCTAGGTGTGAATGAGCGAATGAGTTGTCTGTCCCTGTGTGCCCTGCGATTGGCCGGCAACCAGTTCAGGGTGTCCCCTGCCCACTGCCTGATGATTGCTGGGATGGGCTCCGCGACCCTACTGAGGATAAGCGGTACGGCTAATGAGATGAGAGATGAGAGACTATTGAATTAACAAATTATTGTTGATTAGAAAACATTTTTAAAAAGTTTTTTTTTTTTTTTACAAAATGTTTAAAATACAAACATATCAGAATTTTAAAACACATAAATATTTGTAAGTTACTTGATAATGTTAACTAAAGGGAAGTCAAGGACTAACAAAATATGATCTATGGGCCATGATCTATTTTATCAATGTTGGGGTGGTCTTCTGAAGATTTGCTTGAGGGATGATGAGAATGTGTCGCCTTCTCACTTAACAACCAATCCCCGTTTAACTGATTTCTGAAGGAGAGCCATGATTAGTCATTAGCTGAAACATGAGGAACATAAACATTTCCCCTTGACACCAGCTCTCAAAATGGCCCTCATAGATGGGGGGGGGAATAAAGTGGATATTGCTTCTTAACTTGTATTTTCCAAATACAAAACGAGCGTCATTGTAGTAGTAGCAGCAGCGGCCCTTAAAACATAGTATTGTTTGGAAATACTTTGGTTTGACTTCTGCTCTAAAAACGATATCATGTATTATTTAGCACCTACTAGTATTAAAAATTCACTTGTTACAAAACTTTTGGGGGGAATTAAATCTGTGAAAATACATAAACGTGCATTTTTTTAAAAAAGAATAACCGTAGGTCAGGAAATTTGTATTTATTTGACATAACATGACCTAGACTAGAGGGATCTGACATGATTGTCTGCCATCTGACTGCTCGGGGTCCATAAAAATCTTGGTAAAGGTTTAGCAAAAAAAATAAGTAAATTGTGCGTGTAGCAACCCTTGAATTCCTAAAAAGAGTCTGGACTGATGCATGGGATGTATATTTATTTTAGTTGGAGCGGAATTATATTTTCCACCATAGCACTGTGAAAACTGTATGTCTGGGTTATACAAACAAGTCACCATACAGTCTTCATGGTTAAATCAACTTTTGTGCATCAATGATAAAATATTGGAACAACAGTTCATTCAATCAAAGTGTTTCATGCACACTGATAAAGTCTCAATGTTATAATAATACAATGTTTCAACAACACAAAGATAAAATAACGAACATACCTCACTGCGCTCACCAAGGCCGCCTAAATGTTCAATAATCTTTTTAGTTCAAACAGGTGTCAAAGTCTTTCTTTATGACCAGAATAAAACAGGAATTCAATTTAAACCTGGGGATCAAACTATGTTGCTCAGGCTCGAATAAAGTATCTTCCTACATACCAAGACCTGTTTGGTCACCTTTACAGGTCTCCCTCCTGTGGAGGAACACTGGCACTCAAAGGACAAAATTTAACCACCAAAGTCCATACAAGATATCCATACGGACAACAATCACACACAACTTCGCATACAAACCACATTAAAACACATACAAAATCAAGCGTTATATATTAACTTGGACAGTTCATTTAATATTTCTTAATAAAGTATTTATACAAAATGAACATTATGTAGTTTTACTGAAAAAAAAAAACCTATCCTGTGACTTGTGTTCATGTGGCATTTGCCTGTCCCCATGGTTCTTCTCTCCGGATCGGGGGCATTTCAGGGCTTTTTCAGCTGCTTCAATTGTGTTCTTGATTGCTCTGCATCTTCTGTTCCTATAATCATGAGGGCATATAAAGCTTTATGTAGTCGGTGCCTCACAAATTCTCTGCTGCTAACTTCAATGGACATACATCGTGCTTTCCAACCCTGCTACCGGCAGTCAATGCCAGCGGTTCGTACTTTGTCATCTTCCTTTTGTAGGCTTCACCGAAGTGGTCCTTCCAAGCTACCATCAACTCCATCAATACAATGTTCTTTGTGCTTCGAGACCAGTGCAATGGTGCTGGAGGAACTGAAGCTGTTTCTCCAGGTCTGCCAGTCCTGGACCATTGCCAAGATCACTATTGGTGCCTTTTGCACCTTTTTCTTGCCTGGGCTCCTTCTCTGACAAAAGCTGTTGCCCCGTTGGTGTTGTGTGCTTCTCCATCCTCTTGCACTCCCTCAGAAGAGGTGGTGTTGGGAACCTCCCCAGACCTGCTCTGCCATGGGCTATGAAACCCATCAAATCTCTGTAGCGTAGTTGTGCATCCAGCACAGCAAACTGGGCACTACACTTACTTCCGGTCTTTACCACCACTCCTGCCGGGGCCACCTTTGGGCTTCTCAAGTCAAGTCAAGTCAAATTTATTTATATAGCCCTTAATCACAAAAATGTCTCAAAGGACTGCACAGGATTACAATGACACAATTATCTGATCTTAAACCAACATGCGGGCAAGGAACAACTCAAAACCTCAGCGTGAGGAAATAGAGAAACCTTGAGAAGGGACCTCACAAGTGGTATCCCCCTATCAGGATGACCAGGGTGAATTACATTTAGCATTGCAGTACACACACATCGTAAACACTAGGTAACATGTCTCGAGTCTCTGTACAGCAGTTCTTCTCTGGTCTGAGTCACCTAGAACTCGTCATCTAAGGACTGCAATGGCAACTGGAGCTTTGTGCTGTTCCCACAGAGCAGGGGTCGGGAACCTTTTTGACTCAAAGAGCCATAAAAGCAAAAAATATTAATTTTATTTTGGGAAAGAGCCACACCATATATTATGAGACAAATTTACTAAATTGCTAAACCGGCGCCCCAGACAAAAGCTTAGTCTTCAGCACATTTATTTTTGATGATTTGATCAAAATTATGAAAAGAGAATAATGCCAGAGCCCCTGTCCCAAATTCAACAAACAGACCACTTTAAACTTGTCTCTTTCTTGCAATGACTCAAGATCGGTTAAACTCCTTTTGACCCTTTTTTTCATACATATTGGTTTCAAAACCAGATGCAAGCATTTATTTTGTAAAAACGTCACAACATTCTGAGAATAGGGAGCCTTATGTGCTTACCTTTGGCGAGAGATGGGAGGGAATGCTTGTACTTTTTGCATAGCTCCACCCATCCCTCCCACTCACCCAATCAAATGACTAAGTTCTCTTCCGGTGTTTTGGCGTATTTACATTTCTGTGGATTCATCATAAAGTATCTGAACACTGAACACAGATTATATAGTGAACTTTTAAATAAAGGATTCTTTAGCGTTGTACAGCCAAAACGAGTTTTTTTCCCCCCTTTTTTGTGTGACACCTTGACTGTAAATTGTAGTGAAAAACGTGCCCTATATATAAACTGCGAAGTGTTACTCCTACAATTAGCTTTGATTGGCATTACGTGTACCTGAATAGGATTAACAATTCCGGTTTTGAACAAGATGGAAAAATTTGGCATGCAATCAAATTGGTCTCTGAGCCACAGATACTCATAGAAAGAGCCATATATGGCTCGCGAGCCATAGGTTCCCGACCCCTGCCACAGAGGGTGATGTGAATGAGGCTTCTTGGCAACCCGACCTTCTAAGACAAGAGCTGACCTCCCTCTCCAGTGTCTCTACAGTGGAGATAGGGACATCTTAGACAAGTTGCGGCCATAGTATCCTAGGTAAGATCCCATGCTGGTATCATGTAGTATAATTGCCCAGGGGGCCAAATCTTTTAACTGCTTTCAGACAGGTGTCTAGTTCCAGTCAGATTGCCTGTCTTTTCGGCTGCTGTTGAAGACCTTACACAAGCTCTAAATTAGCTTCTGTGTGGCTGAAGGTATCATCGATATTGTCGGAACTGGTCTGTGACCACGCCCTTTTTCACCACCTGCAATCTGGACTTGGCTGGTTTGAATCCTATCTGAGCCCAACCAACGAGTATTTCCAGCCATTGATGGATCCACCTGTACCCACGCGCTGATTCTGTGATGACTGAGGTCGTCCATAGAAGCCCTGATTGGGGATGGCGGATGCCTTATTGAGTCTGAGTGCCTCTGCACTATGGCTCTGCAGATTTCATAATAATGTTCAAACAAGGTCACCAAGATGTGGAGCCTGTGATTATCCCCACCTCCAAACTGTGCCAATCTGATGTTACTTCCTCTGCTGAGACTTACCCTGTAATGGTTGTAATAATCCAGGGTAAAATCTGCAATGTAGTGTGGCACATGATAGTTGGTCATGGTGGTCTGGACCAGTTGGTGAGGGAACTTAAATTATTTGACCAATACTTGTTTCTTTATTGTGCCATACGATTGAAAACGAGTGCTAAAAAGCTCAAGGAAGCATACAAACTGGGGTCTAAAACTGACCAAATTGCACCATTTCTCATTTTTGCACAATCTTAACCATGGTTTTTTGGGGGGTACTCCTATCAGCAATATGGCAAAATCATTTCAGATCCCTCTACATGAACCTCATGTTATGAAAATGAATGCAAAAAGCTGGACCAAGTTTTTAAATATACACATTTATTTTTTATTTTAGTTACTGTATTGTTGCTTTTTTATTTACCGGTACCAATTTTCTTTGATACGGCGGTAAACATAAATGGCGGGGCAGATATGATTAATTTTACAAAAGAAGCTGTGGGCCAGTGAAAAATAGATCATAGGCTGCAACCCCCCTGGGCCGGAATTGGAGGATATGTCTGCGTGAAATGCTATACCATAAATCAGCTTTATTTTATGTTCCCAATTTCTGTTAAAAATAGGTTTATGCTAACGCCCAGGCTTTTGCACATTTGTCCTAACTTCTTAAAAATTTCTTTAGGGATACAAGATAACAAAAATGTAATTATATTTTTTATTGTGTTGTTTTGTTACATCGTTCAGTGTTTATTGAAACTTCGAAGTGCCACCGTTCCTTTAACAACGAGCATCCGGATAATCCCGAACACATCCGAAGACTTCCTTCCACCATCCTCCTCCATGCCTAATGTTACCGTACCTCCCTTCACTCCTCCTCCCACCCACCCCACCCCCCGCATCAGAGGAGGAGAAACAACAAGCCCGCCATTTTGTTTGTACGGACCGACCGTCCGAGCGGGGAGATAACCCAAGGAAGGAGGGACTCCGGCGACCACTGACAGCCGCTCGGACAAGCGCCGGATGGAGAAAAGCCTAACCTAACCCCGTCCCTTTTACAGAGAGAAAAAGACTTCACCGGGAAAGATAAGGCGGCTAATGCGGGGGAGCGGGAGTCGGTGATATATATATATATTTATATATGAGAAGGAAATACGTTGAAAAAAAAATCCAAGGAAGGGGGTGTTTCGCAGAGTGGAGACGCGGAAGACGGCTACATATACCGTACGGGTGAATTTGTGGCAACCACGACAAAAAAATAAGACGGGTGAAAGAAAACATGACAAATAAAAATGCGCGCTTCGCGGAGGAAGGAGAAAGCCCATATAGACAATTATATAAATAAATTGCTGCCCGGTACAAGGGAGAGGTGGAAAGAAAAACAGGCTAAAAGAGGATAAATTACCATGCTCAACGCGACGGTGGGCATTCATCATCACTGAGAGGCAACGAGGATTGTTTTTTTTTTACTACAAAGTATGTAGGAGTGTCATCGTCCCAACGTGGACCTGTTTTGCTTCAGAAGTAGTCGAAATCTCGACGAGTTAATGTTTATCTTATCTCAACTCTGCTTCAGGTTTTTCAGCTCTTTGATTTTTTTTCTAAGAGAAAAAAAATGATCGTCAATGAGAGCAGCGAGTGGCACAAAGGTTTCTCCGGTCTTGACTCCAAGAATTTTGTCGAGAGTTAAATGAAGAGATGCTCATCTGGATCGTAGATAAAGTGATAGTGAAATCAAACCGGGTTAATTCGATCAACCCGATCGGTTGCTGATTGCCAATTACCACCATGGTTGTCCCAACGGGTTTGTGTTAGCCAAGAATAAAGTCTGCTTCCAAATCCCTTGGATCGCTTGTAATTTTTGATAAGTTTATTTGGTCTGGTTGCCTCGCCTATATACTGCAACGGTTACGATTGCGCCGATTAGTTGGAATCAGTAAACGTGCAGTAGAAGCCCGTTCTCTTGGACCCAGTACCTGGCATGATTTCAACATCCAAGTGCACAATATCACGCGTGATTATTTCGGTGTCCCCGAGCGAATACAATCGCTTTACGTCCTTGTCCAGTATTGTTCACTTTCCCATTGATAGGAACTGCACTTGAACCCTTTCGGAATCTGTTTGATTGCTTTTTGGGGTTTGGAAATCTGTAGCCATTCATGTCCAGCCGAAGAAAATTGGAACTGCAACAGAGGATTCTCCCAGTGTTGCATGAGAAAAGCATTGCCTGCAAAAGTGTTTATTGCGATTCCTATTGGACTCCTCACTGGAGCGTTATAAAGCAAACTACCGAATTTCTCCGCTGACTATGGCGGACAAGACTGAGCAGGCAACGGAGGACGGATCCTGGGACAATTGTAGTGTCACAGCCGAAACGACTTGAGGTTGTCAGCGGGCTGCACGTCGACTCCACCTTCCCAACTCCTTCTGTTCAAATCTGCAAAGAAGCAAACTCTCCGCCTGGGGAGGGGGGTTGATCCCTGAACACAGGAGGAATAAATCGAGACGTAGAGCGTTGGGACACTTCAACATAGCCGTCTTCTCCCCTCCCGTCCCCCGAGCGGCGGGGGGACGATCAGAAGCGATTTGCACTCGAAGGCTAAAATAAAGGGGGACGCGATCGTTCTTTTTGGATGTAAAACTTTTTTTCTTTTTTGTTATTTTTGTCAAAAATATGGCCGATAATGTCCTGGAGTCCGGCCCGCCTTCAGCCAAGAGGCCAAAATTGTCCTCTCCGGCGCTCTCGGTGTCTGCAAGTGATGGAAATGGTATGTAGTGATTTCGTATCCATTTTGTTTACGGGGAGACAATAACTTGGGAGTGTGCGTTTATTAGTAACACATCCTGCAACACCGGTACAGTTGGAGGGATTGATGGGAAACACATGATAAACTTGATCATTGTTGGTACATGTTTGTCGTTTTTGGAGTGAAAATGTGTCGGTGTACGGTACACGTAAAGCGGAGCAGACGGCACGATCAACTTTCTCCATCTAATGTTTTGAAGCATTAGCATCGATGCGCTAACTGAGCTAGCGACTACAAGGTCCACCTCCAAACAATAGGAGAGTCGAATCGTTCCAGTCGCGTCAAAGTTCATGTTCTGCTTTGAAAGTGATCAACATACAAAGGCATGATTGGGTTGGAGACGAAATGTCAATTTCTTCTTGATCGCGCACGAAAAGCAGTGGTTTACAAACGGCCATTGAGAGAAAGTGAAGCCATGAGAATGGGCCAACTAAAGAGCTTGTTCAAAAAACTCCTGCGGCCACCGGTGTCTGCACTCGGCTAGCTAAACACACCAGCACTGATTTCCTTAACCGTAACGGTCACCAGAACGACACTCTTATGTTTGTAATTGCAGGGGGGTTTATAAACGTATATTTTGTGCACACGGTGAAGAGCTCGCCGGTAAACGACACTAGTTCGAACCAGCAATTGTGAAGCAGCGAACCATTGTTCGAAAATTGATTGAAGTTGTGCTAAGCGTTCGAATGAAACAATAACTCTTGTAGTCGCGTCCTTAAGAAATGATCGAATACTTTGAAAAGCCGTTTCACGTCCTAAAGCCAAGTGGTTTCCACTTTTGTTTTGCCGACAATGCCTTTCTGCTTGTCTCCATTGTCTGCAAGCACAGTGTCAACGCTCGGGTACTTCAAAAAATCAATCCACACTTTTCGAAACCATTAAGAGTCCTCTTAATTTATCTGCTCATTGAGACTTTCAAAAGTGGGGAAACATATGTTTTAATATTTTTCTAAAGAGTTGTTCAAAGCAACACGCGTTTTAGAAAGTTTAGCTTTTGGGAAATTGGGTATAATAAGAACTTTAATAAAGCAGACAAAACAATTTCATTATCATCATTAGAACGCACTACTAGAACATAAACTAGACTTTGCAAAAAAAAAAAAAATCTTGCCTCCTCATCATTAAAATCTTTTAAACAATATGATTGCTTGGTACATATTAAGTATGAGGAAAATATACATCAATGAAAGGACATGTGTGATGCGAATTTGATTTATTAAGGTTTAAATTTAAATTACACATAAGCGATGGCATAGGTGGATTGTGTTCTAGGTGTCAAAACGTTGAAAGTAGAATGTTTTCTTAAGTATGACTGGAGAGGGATAGACACCACCAGGCAGTACTTGGCCAAAGCACACCACAGGAAATGGTGTCCCTACAACCTAGCGGTTAAGGGATCCAACCAACCATATGTTATAGATGCCCAACTGAGTTCAAAGAGCCCTTATAATTTTTCTTTCCAACGTGCCTATCTGCTTTTATCTTCTAGCTAAACTGTTTGGGCCGTGGAACACATTAGGTAGGATGAAAGGGAAGTGTTTGAGTGTGACTTTATTGCTTGTCACCCAGTTTGTTTGCATGAAAATGGTGAAAGTAAGAATAAGCCTGTTTCATCTACAGTCAAACGCCAACCCATCTCCCCAAAAAATGGAAAAAAGAAGAGTTTACAAGAGCGCATCTAAGAAATGCACTTACCTGCACGTGCAACATACGGAGCTTGACAGAGGATGCAATGCTGACATAAGCCAGAAGATGGCTTCAGCAAAGCACAAATTACGTATAGCACCTCTAAAGATTTCTGTGACTTAATGAAGTTTGCTTTAGAAACAGCCCATGTAAGCATGTACTCATTGTAGAAGTAATTTGGTGCATATACATTTATTGGAGGGGAAACAAAAACACCAAATAGATGCACATCGCACACTTTTACAGTATCCGTGTCTGTCACATTGGGTTTGACACACACAATGCCTTCCAGAAAGCAAACATTTTTTTTATGTAACATTTAAAAAAAACAGTTATTTGACCAGGGTAGATAGATAGAACCACTTATATATGTGAAGTTCAATCTACTTTAATCACTGGTTATTAAATTGTCACTTTATTGCTTCCAGATTTTGGTTCACTCTTTGACCTCGAACATGACCTGCCAGACGAGCTCATCAGCTCCTCAGACCTGGGGCTGACCAATGGAGGGGACATCAACCAACTCCATACTAGTCTCGGAGGAATCAGTAGTGGAAGCCAGGATGCTGCTGCTAAACACAAACAGTTGTCTGAACTTTTGCGCACGAGCGGACCATCACAGCAAGGTGGCCCCACTTCCAATAGTACTGGAGCTGGGGCTTCCATGGGGTTACTAGGAGGTGTCGGCATCCACCCTGGTCCACCACAAGGAATGCCTCAGCAGAACCAGCAACAACCAGCCGGGCTTATGCAGCAGGTTGGGATTGCTGGAGGTGTGGCATCATTAAATCGGGCAACTGCTATGATTGGGGCACAGAGGGGCAGCAACGGACAGCAAGGCTTGATGGCGGGTCATGTGATGAACGGCTCATCAAGAATGGGTTACCCAGGCAGTGCAGGCATGGGTAACAATGTTAATGTTTTAGCTGAAACGTTACAGCAGCAGCAGGCTGGTCAACAAATGGGGTCCAGTGGTCAACCAGGGATACGACCACAGCAACCAGGACAACTGAACAAGGTAAACGCACAGCAAGGAGCAAAAATCATGAATGTCACTCAAATGAAAATCTATCCTGAAGAGCATAGAATACATTCTTGAATTTGTATACCTTTCCATTGTTTTCAGCCTTTAGATATCCCTAGCAAGAGAATGTTGGGTAAAAAAACAAAAACAAATCCAATTTGTCAGCTTCAATAATCAGACCTTTAGCTTACTATAGATTAAGTTGCCTACTTTTTCTTATGGGGGTCAATGCATGAACAGTTACCAAGAAACCTTTCACAGCATACTGGGCAAATTGCATATTTTGAACGTCAGATATTGTAGGCATTTGGACATTGTTTGAGCGTTTACAGTATTACTTTTTGCTTTGAACTACCTGCTTTTCGAATTGCATCCAAATCTAACCTAATTGTGGAACCAAACACCTTAAGACCAGCATATTTGCCCAAAGTGGCATGATTTTATTCCTTCCGGAAATCCCAATGATGTGTCTTTGTGTTCAAAAATACTGGATAACCACTGGATCTGACCCCTTAATCATGATGGTATATTGAATGCCTTCATTGAACCTGATAATTAAGGCTGGGTTATATGCTGAAAAAATCTCCGTCTGTTTCTTTGTATTTATTTACTCGGAGTAGAACTATGATACAAGTTCAATTTAGGTTACATTAATTATTTGACAATAATAACATGTGTTCAGATGTGAAAAAAATACATCAACTTAGGTGGTAGAGATAAATCCTGTATCACAATACCAACTTAGGGCAGCCCGACGGCTGAGTGGTTAGCACGTTCGCGGCACAGTTCTGAGGTCATCAGATAAAACCCTCCTGTGTGGAGTCTGCATGGTCTCTTTGTGGGTTTCCTCTAGGCACTCCGGTTTCCTCCCTCGTTCCAAAAACATGCATGTAGGGTTAATTGGCTGGTTCAAATTGTCCATAGGTGTGAATGAGCGAGTGAGTTTTCTCTGTGTGCCCTGCGACTGGCTGGCAACCAGTTTAGTGTGTCCCCTGCCCACTGCTCGAATGTGGCTGGAATGGGCTCCAGCACCCCTGCGACCCTACTGATGATAAGCGTTGCAGATAATGGATGGATGGAACACTAACTTATTAGTTTTCAGATCTGTCTATTATTAGCTCTTGATCATGTCAATTTATAAGATTTAAGAAAAAAATTAAAAGGTCAATGAAACAACTACTGTATTAAGAGCAGATGTGTCTAAACTGTTTCTGTTAGGAAAGAAGAATACAAGGGCCATTTTTGGGAAATATAATTTTCTAAGCACATCAAAAATTGTGTTTTTGTTTGATTTTCCAAATATGTAAAATGTAAATATTGAACGTGATTGGCATTTTTGTATACTACAAAACTGTAGCTTATATTTTAAAGACTTTAAAATAAACCAAAGCAGTAATTTAGTTCTTGTCTATCCATTTTAGTCGGCTCGTCATGTTTATTTGGGTTAGTTTGGACATTATACTTCTTGCGCTAGACTTTACTCTCATTTATTTGAATAAAGTCAGGCTGCACTTTTTGTTTGTTGCACCTGGACACCCTTTGTTGGCTCAGTTTCTTCTCCTTCATAATCATAATCTGTTTCTGATTATGCTCAAAAAATACCCTTTTCATATTCAAACTTTCCACTTGAATGCTTGTGTGTGGCACACTTCTTAAGCTTCTTGGTTGTCTCCTCTTCGCTTACAACACACACAAGGCTGTGGTTTAGGGTTGTATATTTCTTTTTTGTAATGAGCGGTTCGTTTTATCGCACTAAGTGCTTATATTGACTTATTGCTTGGCCCCAAGTTCGTCTAACGGTATAATTCTTCAGACTCTTTTCCCTTGTTCTTGTCATTTCAAAATCTAAGTCTTCTCACTTTCCACAGATGAATATGATTGCCAATGCGGGCCCGTATGGTGGTCCCTATGGACTGCCTGCAGGCCAGGGGCTGCCTGGACCAGGGCTGAGCCCACAACTCCAGAATAAGGCTGGATTGGCCAATAGTATTCCTGGCCAGTTTAACATGGAAAAGAAAGTGCCAACGGGTCAAGGCCTGCCTGGAATGGTAAGAATTACAATTTACCAAATTGACTTATTCTCCAGTTACAGTGCCACAGTCCAAAGTTCAAAACAACATCTTAGGGCAGTAAAGATAAATCTTGGGTTTGATCACTGTCGTGGTGTTTTTTTCCCATCCTTCTTTTGACGATGTCGACTGAAGTTTTTCCCATGGTCCAAGTCTTTCTTGTTTGATAAACTTTGTGCTGAGAGGTTTCTCTAAATTCAACAATAGATGTTGTTTGCCCTGTGACTGACTGTTGTTGTCTGACTAGTGTATGATCCTGTGTCTCACCAAAACTGGGAAAAGATGTAAACTTCTTAAACATACAAACAATTTGATTCAAACTCAAAAGTATCCGAGGGAAAAAACACAATTTACTCTTTTTTTTTTTTCTTTTTTTTTTAAATGAGTGTAGGGATCACCATCATTGTGCAGTAGGTCAGTAGGCTTTTCCCTAGGGCTGCATGAGTCAACTGAACGCCAGTATCCGTATAACTAAAATTTAAAAAACGGTTACGTGCTTCAAAATGTCCTGAAACCTCCACCATAGTATTGTCTTGTTCTGAATAATTGCATCCTATAAACCAGTGGTCTCGTGACAATCCTAGGGTCATTTGGTAACGGGCCACACAGAAAGAATAATAAATTCCCTTATTTTCTTGCTTATCGTTTTGTTGACCATGGTCACCACAAAAATTAACCGCTTGTTTAAGGCGATGCGTTTAAAATCGGTGTGGTTTGCACAAGCGGGCGTAGTTGCAAGTTTCAATTTGGAAGTGAGGTTTTCCCTGCCTGTGTTGGATACACCTAGGGATGAATATAGCCAAATTACTGCCCTTCATAGACAATAAGCTAGGAGAATGGTTTACAGCAGCCCACTATGCCATGTTAGAAAGACAGTAAACAAACTAGCTACACTGTAACAACATTTGGCAAAGGAGGAAAGAGATGTGATGTTGGTGTGATGTTACAAAAAGACTCAAATATTGCACACAATTAGGTGTGCAATATTACACTTTACACAGTGGATTTACGCTTATTAGTGCAGTTGTTTTCAGTAATGTTGTGTTATTTTTGCCGTTCTTATTATTATATTTTAAAAAAGTACAAATGTTTAATCCTGACCTTGGGACAGGCCCTAATCATATTGTCAGGTATTAAAACATTCTGATTGTACAGAAAAGGTTCGGGATCACTGCTCTCCACTCCATTTTAGTGCGATATGGGTCACCTTTGGCCAAAGGCCTTGTGCTTAATTAATGCCTATGCAAGCTGAAGAAATTCAGATTTAGTGATGTTGGTGGTGGCATATTCCATTTTATTATCTCTGCTTCAACTGAAACCTTGTCAAATAGTGTTAAATGTCATGCCTCATTGCTTTTTGAAAATCGTCATCAATTTTGTTTTATTGACTGTTTGATATTTTGTCTTAAGATGCAGCAACAGCAGCAGCAACCTCCAGGCATTGGCAGCTTATCAGTTGGTGGAGCAGCAGCTGGAGCAGCTCAGGTTGGACTCGGTGCTGTAGGGGCAGGCCCCTGCTCAGCGCCTCCTACAGCAGATCCAGAGAAGCGTAAGCTTATTCAGCAGCAGCTAGTTCTCTTGCTCCATGCGCACAAGTGCCAGCGAAGGGAGCAAGCAAATGGGGAAGTGAGGCAGTGCAACCTGCCTCACTGTCGCACCATGAAAAACGTACTCAACCACATGACTCATTGCCAAGCTGGAAAGTCCTGCCAGGGTGAGTTTAGCGCAAGCATTTGGTAGCTTTTATGAGTCTTTGTCAAAATGTCAGTACTTATTTTCCTTACCAAGAGTTGTCTGAACAACTCGAAGGCTGAAAAATCTATTATTATATTGAGAATTTTCAAAATGTCCTCCAAAACCAAAAGGTCATTTGATTGTCGTTTTTCAATCTTTCTTTTCCTTAAACTGGTTTTTGTTATTCTCTTTTGGTGTCTTAGTGGCACATTGTGCCTCATCAAGACAGATCATCTCTCATTGGAAGAATTGCACGCGACATGACTGTCCTGTATGTCTGCCTTTGAAAAACGCTGGCGACAAGAGGAACCAGCAATGTGAGTGATTTTGGGAACATTCATGGATATCTGTCTGTTTCGAAACATGTGGCTTCACTCTACGCAGTATACTGTTACATTCAAAATATTACACACAGATGCATTTTCTTTATTTAAACATTTTTCAATCTTTGTTTTCCCATTACCACAGCACTTGTCACGAGTGCAGGGCTTGGTTTGGTGAATTCTTTAGTTTCAGGAGTAACGGGTGGACAATCCAATACTCCGAGCCTGAACGCACCAAGTCAGATTGACCCCAGTTCCATAGAAAGGGCCTACGCAGCTCTTGGTCTTACCTACCAGGGTAACCAGATGCAACCACAGCCACAACAGACCAACATGCCAAACCAGGGGGTGCAAGGACAACCAGGGATCCGGAACCTGAATGCCATGGGTTAGTTTCTCTTTTGTTTGTGAATAGATCTTTCTGTTGTGTGGTACCTTAACCTATGACTGCCCCAACGTACATTTTTTTTTCATTTGGACAAAATGAGCTGCGGTTACGGATGTCCATCAATTCATTAATTGAACAAAGTCTCAAGCATACCAAAATTTAGTCAAGCAGCTTTGCTATTTGGAGGAATTCACAACATACAATCTCTGTGCCCTTTTTAGTTTTATCTCAAACTTAATTTTATATTTTTCTCCCCATACTAATCCTTAGTTAAAAAAGGCTTTTGGCACAACTTCTAACCCAAGGAACAAGAGAAACTAGGTTAAAGGCTGGATCACATTACATCCGTAAGATTGACTCCCTTAGTGCTAACTCAAATCAAGCACATCCTTTCTATCTTTCAACTCAGGGGGAAATTCAATGGGAGTGAATGGTGCAGTTCAGCCCTCAAACCATCAGGCGTCCTTGCTACCAGATGCCATGTTGCAAAACAGTTTAAATGTGCAAAGGTATGACTACTTGCTATTTGGCATTATTTGTTTTAAAGTTTTTGCAGGCAACCTATACTTGCGAATTGGCGTTATTAATCTCCCATTCTGAATTTCCTCTCAGTTTGATGAATGATGCTGGGGCAAATCTGGGATCCATGCCTACTGCTGCTCCTCCTTCTGCAAACATGAGGAAGTCTTGGCATGAGGACATCACGCAAGACCTGCGCAATCACCTTGTGCATAAACTGTGAGTTGACTTAGCTTTTTTTTGTCCCCCACACCCTCATTTTACTCAGTGTCTGAACAAACGCTATGTTTTGTCATTTTCCATTTAATTAGGGACGAAATCTTAATTGAATTCTGTGTTTGTGAACAGGGTACAAGCCATCTTTCCTACTCCTGACCCAGCTGCTTTGAAGGACCGGCGGATGGAAAATCTGGTGGCGTATGCTCGAAAAGTAGAAGGGGACATGTACGAGTCAGCCAACAGTCGGGTAAACATCACCACCTACCTTTTGTGTCCTCTTAGTGCACTGAAAACATACGATTCATTAAACGTTATTATTTATTTGTCACTGGTTATTTACGTTCTCGGTCCGGTCTGCTACGCTCCTCAAGGCGGAGTACTACCACCTCCTAGCAGAGAAAATCTACAAGATCCAAAAGGAGCTTGAGGAGAAAAGAAGGACACGTCTCCAAAAGCAGGGAATGATGCCCGGACAACCTGGCTTGGCCACCCCAAGCTTCCCTCAAGGGCCTCTTACTATGGGTCAGGGCCCTATCCCCTCTGGGCAACCTCCAAGTTAGTATACTCTTTCAAAATATCCTTCCTTAACTTTTATGTATAATGAATAATATTCCAATCCTATCACAATAATTTAAGTCCGCGAAATAAGAAATGTGTAACTGTGGAGGAATACATCTCATGGTGTAATAAGTTTTCACCCAATTCAGATGGTCCCCATGCTGATCCCTCCTTGATTCGACCAGGAGGACCAAATCAGATGGCAAACAGGATGCAGAACCCAGCGGGTGAGTCTTTTCACCTTCCTGTAGAAGCTTTACAAAGACCTCAAGACCAGCTGCAAAGAGCTGCGTGAACGTTCACGATTAGATTTTTGAAATAATTTCAATGTATGCATTTTTCCATTATAACTTTTATGTGATAGTGGCATTCAATGGGTCATTTATTTCCTGAGTTTATTTTAAATATGAACAATATATTCATGTGACTTCAGCTATTATCTGTTGAGATTGCTTTTATTATCGGTTCTTTGTTTTGTTTGCTATTCATACAGCTATACATTCATACAATAGTAGTTGTGACGACCCTGCAAATGTTAAATTGTGTTATTTACTCTCATTGTTTTCTTGTCATAATGGGACATACAGGAATTAACCAGTTTGGCCAAATAGGGATACAGTCAATGGGTCAAAGATCAACACCTCCGCTTCCACTCAGTGCTCCGATGAACCAGGTCTGTATCGCTTTATTTAAAAAAAAAAGAGCCCGCGGGTGCTCGTTTTCTAGGACACAGATGCTGTCTTTACGATGTTTCTTTTTGGGTCCTGAAGTGGTCTAATGGACAGCACTCTTGAACCACCTCTGGTTCTGCTGCAGCCACTTTGACACAGTTTTATTGCGATAGGCCAACAAAAATGGGTGTTACTTTTAGGTCCGCAGTGCCCTAGCATTTTGATTGGAAGCTTGGTTTGTTTACTTAAGTACCAGGAGCCAGGTTGGTAGATCTGAGTTTTGTATTGAGCAATTGAAGTACAATGGCAAACTCTGTTTTTATCATCTGGTCAAATTAGATTTTATAATTTTTAACTATTGTGAGTGAGGATATAATCCAGCCACAGCTGGAAGGAGCCACGCAAAAGTCACATCTAGTACATGTAATCGACATGGCTCCTTTCTCATGCGGTGTGCTTGCTTCAACACACCTCTCATTCCCTCTTAATCGTGATCACTTTGGAAAAAAAAAAGAAAATAGTCAAATGTATATCATATTGTTTAATGTAGACAATTAAACATACATTGGCAATAAAGACACATTACACATGGCTCGTATTTGCATTTATTTGATGCAGGAGTCCAAAACAAAAAGGAAAACGATCCCGACCCACTTTGGTTGGCGCCTGCCATGTACTGGAAAAACAAAGTAGGCAGTATGGTTTGTCACGGTGCGGCACCAAATTAGTACAGTGAAAAAAATGCTTAATTACAATTTCTTTTTTGATTAATGTGGATGAAACTGCTGAAAGGGAATCAATAAAGCAATCAATATGAAAAAGGGAATAAGTAGTAACTCTGACTGAATTTAATCACTTTCATTGTCTCCTTTTAAGATGGGTGTCGGATCAGCAAGGATGGCTCAGCCAAATTCGACACAATTACAGAATCCATACCTCCCACAAAACCAGTTTCCTGGGTCCAGTCCTGCGGTGATTCCCGTTCCTGTTGGCGTGAACCAGCCAGGATCACAGGCTCCTGTACCGCTGGTAAAGACACAGGGACATAGTTAATGTAACCATACCAAGAGATCCAATCATATTAATAGCAATGACGAGGTGATGATTGAAGGTTTTTGTCAGATCCTTGTCTTCATTTTTGTTTCCTTTGCAGCAGAACCGGATACCCACTCCACCTTCTCTACCATCCAGCAGCCCTTCAGGTCAGTCTGCCACGACTGCCCCAAGTTCTGCAGCCTCTGTTGGCTTCTTGGCAACTGGTGGTGTTTGCGCCTCAGGGCCTCTGTCGAACATGCCTCCATCTTCCACGTCCAACCAACCCAGTACATTTCCTCAATGCGCACCTATCCGGACAAACTCTCCCTCACCAGCACGCAGTTTAACGCCTCAACCTCATCAGACAACTCCCATGATACCTCGTTCGCAAACGCCTCAGCCACAGACCCCGAGTACACCCCAGCTGCCTCCTCAGAATCAGCAACAAGCATCTCAGTCAGCACAGCTACCAGGGCAGGCGGAGAGCTCTGAGAAGGCTCATCAGCCTTCACAACAGACTCTTGGGGGCACTACTACCTCAGGACCCCCAGCAGATCAGGCTTCTTTGGTGCCCATTCAGAATGCACATGTGCCAGTACAGCTGCCACCAACTCCAGTGAGTAGATTTCAATATTTATACTCCCCTTTAAAAGGGCTATTGTTAAATATTGACCCTTTTTCGTATTTCTGATAATATCAGATGTCTCCAAAGCTGCCAGCAACAGCGGATGGTCAGGAATCATCACCAGACTCAGTCAGCAGTGTTACCAATCCAAGTTCCCAACTTGGCCCACAGGATGGTCCCCTTCCAATCCAAGAGGATTGCAAGAAGGTTGAGAAAAAACAGGAGAAAAAAGAGGAAGAAGGGGCTCAACTCGAAGAAGAGGGCAAGTCCTGTGGGAAGACTGGCAAAATAGAGCCTGACAATAAAACAGAAGAGAAGGTTGAGGTAAGGCAGATAATACTGTCTTTTAAAAAACACAAACGTAATGCTTTAAAATAGAAACTGGTGCTAGATTGTTCTGATCATTATTATTATATTCAAAACATACAGCACCTAAAGAAAAAACACATCTTTATTGTCCAAATAACTTTTATTTTGGAAATGGATGTAAAACTTTCTCGTCAAGTTTAGTTTTGAGGAATTACTCTACACACCGCAATATACACTTGCACCTGAGTAGTCCAAGTCAGGAAAAAAATAACTTGAGTTCCTTATGTTTATATCACACGTCTTTGCAATGTTTCTAATGCATGTTACATTACTGTGCTGATGATATATTTTTTATTATATCATGCAACCCCTAAAATGGTTTGTTTATTTTTAGTCAAAGTGCGGCTGAGTGAGTTTTTATCATTTTCTTCCACAAAAAGTCTAAATTGGGTTTTTATCCCAGATAAAGAAAGAGACTCCATCAGAAGATGGGTGTAAAGCAGAGGCTATGGATACATCAATATCGTCTGCGTCTTCGTCTGCGGAAATAGGGGAAGACAAAAAGCCAGAAGTAAAGAAAGAACCCAAGGAACAAGATAAGGCTTCCGTGAGCTCCCCAGCAAGCACTCAGAGCAAGAAAATAAGTAAGTCCAAATACCTAATATCTAAGGTACTTTTGTTGATGTTGTTTGTGTTCACACATGGAACCTTTAAGATAGGACATGTCTCATGGGAGGGGGGAGGTGACAGATGCGGACGTTTTGTGCTTTGAAGTGTGTTCACATGAACAGTGTGAGTTGCAACAAACAGTAGCTCTTGTGTGAATGTTTATACCGCTTGTTTATTTTATTTTGTAATTTGCGGCGAGATAAAAACGACGACTGAGTGCATTGTTGATCACATTGAGGGGCATTACATTGGTGTCAGAAATATTGGATTTGCTGTCGCTCGCCTGGTAATCATGCAATTATACACGCCTACTCACTCAACAGCACACGGCGGGTTATAAAAGGAGAACCCACGGAGTGTGTGATTGACATGCCCGCGTCAGGTTTCACCATAACACCTGTATTTCAAGCTCCCAGGCAGTATTACATGCGGCTGCACGTTTAGCTCGCTTCATCAGTAGCCCTGGGAGAGGCACTTTATCTTGCCATGGAGATTACAGCCAAGGGGGCGCTACAGACAACCACTTACTCCATTTCGGTGGCGCAAAGAGAGGAGCTCCTGTGTCCAATCAAGACCCGTACAGCACAACAGGAGGGGAATGACCCTAAAGCACGCCCTGCTGTCGTCTGAGGACAACCAGGTCACCTGCTTCGCCGCTGCCCAGGGATGGCGAGACAGCGGGGAAACAAAAAGTGTCCATGCAGAGCAAACTACGCAGACCCTTCCAATTTATCAGGAAATGCAACCTGCACACGGAGAAGCTGTGTACATTGACTTGCACGTCCAGAAGGAAAATGTTTTAATGGTGGGCTGGACAGACGTGGGGGACCCCAGCCTTGTTCTCTTGCAGATGGGGGGTGTTTCCTGCACAGCACTCGTGGACACTGGGTCTTCAGCCACGATCGTGAGACCTGACATGATTCCAGCGGGAACCGTCTTCACAGAACTGAGGACTTTGGCCGACAAAACATCTCTGATGAGAGGAAGAAAGACATTTGTGTTCACCATAGTAGACCTAACAACCAATCATTCAGCCTAGGTGCTTAATGTGTGCCGAGACTTTTTGAAAGCTGCATATATCGTGGTGGATTTGAGAGCTAGGTTGCCCATCCTGCCAAGGGGTCAGTGTGTGAAATTGATTTCAGCCTCTCAGCGGACAGTCAACAGTTCAATTTTAGAAGTGGCAAGTCTGCGGGGGAAGCGCCAGTTATGAATTACAGCAATCAACGGAAGATCTGGTAGAGTTTGCTCGCACAGGACGGACTCACGATCAGCACCACCTGTGCCACACTCCACCCGACATCGATCGATCGATTGATCGATCAATGATTGATTGGGCTGAGTTCACTACCCCGAGATGGACTTGGCCAATCCCAGGGCCGACCCCAGAGACTGAGGCAAATACCGAGGTGGTTTACCCCTCTAAGCGAGGAGGTTCATAAAGGGGAAGACTGTGTAATGTCATTTCTGTTGCGGTTGTTTTTGTTCAAGCATGGACCCTTTAAGATAAGACGTGTCGCAAGGGAGGGAGGAGATGCCATATGCGGCCGTTTTGTGCTCTGATGTCCGTCTGTATTTGTACGTGAACGGTGTTAGCTACAACCAACAGTAGCTCTTATGTGAATGTTTCTATGGCTTGTTTTTTAAATTAGCAACAAGATTTAGTCAGCGACTAAGTGCATCAATGATCACATCGAGGGGCATTACAATATTCTTTTGGGGTTATGGTGATGCCACCGCAGAAGGACAATTTGGGCATAAATTGCATCAAGGGAGCAAGCAAACACACAGAGCTGCACTAATAATGAAATGTAACCATCTTTGCCGAAATAAGTATAAAGATGCAAAGTTCTATTTTGAGCTAGAGAACTGAGAAAAACTTCTTTTTTTTGTTAAAAACTAAATTTTCACTTTTCATCCAGTTTTATAATCCACATACAGTGGCTTGCAAGCCTATTTGGCCCCCTTGAACTTTGTGACCCTTTGCCACATTTCAGACTTCAAACATCAAGATATAAAACTGTAATTTCTTTCAACAATAAGTGGGACAGAATCATGATGGAACACACTTTATTGAAAATTTTAAACTTTTTTAACAAATAAAAACAAAAAAGTGGGTGTGCAAAATTATTCAGCCCCTTTACTTTCAATGCAGCAAACTCTGTCCAGAGTTTCAGTGAGGATCTCTGAAATATTCAATGTTGATCTAAATGACTAACAATCATCAATGGAATCCACCTGGGTGTAATCAAGTCTCTGTATAACTGCATCTGCCCTGTGATAATCTCAGAGGTCAGTTTAAAGCACAGAGAGCATCACGAAGAACGAGGAACACACCAGGCAGGTCCAAGATACTGTTGTGGAGATGTTTAAAGCTGGATTTGTATACAAAAAGATTTCCCAAGCTTCAAACATCCCAAGGAGCACTGTGCAAGCGATAATATTGAAATGGAAGGAGTATCAGACCACTGCAAATCTACCAAGATCGGGCCGTCCCCCTAAACTTTCAGTTTTTACAAGGAGAAAACTGATCAGAGATGCAGCCAAGCGGCCCATGATCACTCTGGATGAACTGCAGAGGTCTACAGGTGGGAGAATCTGTCCATCGGACAACAAACAGTCATATACTGCACAAATCTGGCCTTTATGGAAGAGTGGCAAGAAGGAAGCCATTTCTTAAAGCTATCCATAAAAAGTGTAGTTTAAAGTTTGCCACAAGCCACCTGGGAGACACACCAAACATGTGGAAGAAGGTGCTCTGGTCAGATGAGACCAAAATCCACCTTTTTGAAACAATGCAAGACGTTATGTTTGGGATAAAAGCAGCACAGCTCATCACTCTCTATAGACACCATCTCCACAGTCAAACATTGTGGTGGCAGCATCATGGTTTGGGCCTGCTTTTCATCAGCAGGGACAGGTAAGATGGATGGAGCCAGGATCATTCTGGAAGAAAGTCTGATGTCGTCCGCAAAAGACCTGAGACTGGGACGGAGATTCCAGCAAGAAAATTATCCAAAACATAGAATAAAAGTTACAATGGAATGGTTCACCAAAAAACATATCAAGGTGTTGGAATGGCCAAGTCAAAGTCCAGACCTCCATCCAATTGAGAATCTGTGGAAAGAACTGAAAACTGCTGTTCACAAATGCTTTCCATCCAACCTCACTGAGCTCGAGCTGTTGTCGAGCTGAGGAATGGGCAAAAATATCAGTTTCTCGATGTGCAAAACTGATAAAGACATACCCCAAGCGACTTGCAGCTGTAATCGCAGCAAAAGGTGGCGCTACAAAGTATTAACTCAATGGGGCTGAATAATTTTGCACACCCACATTTTAGTATTTTATTTGTTAAAAAAAGTTTAAAATATCCAATAAAGTGTGTTCCACTTCATGATTGTGTCCTACTTATTGTTTACAAGAAATTAGTTTTACATCTTAATGTTTGAAGTCTGAAATGTGTTTTGCAAGCCACTGTAAATAGGGAAAGCAACAAAAACAGCAATTAAAGTCAAATATTTCTGAATTTAGAAAACAAAATTAAAGTTCTTTAAATTACTTTTTAAATAAATATGTGCTAATATATCTTTCATTCTTGTCTAATTCTTTTTTTCTTGTGTACAAATGCCTTTGTTAAAATTAGAGTATCATTATAACAGTAAAACATTTGAATGACATCACACCCCAAAGAAAACTTTAAACGTGATCATCTCAGGTTTTTGATCAGCAAAAGGTGGATGGAAGACTGTGATTCAAATGGCCACATCTCCAAACAAGTTTATTATAAAGCTTTGACTATAGTATCATTTTAAAGCTCATTTCTTGTACTTTCATTTGATACCAAACCGGGTTTGGTATCAAGCTCACTAATAGTCGCTCGTAAAGTAAAAAGGATTAACTCAAATTGTAAAATGGTGAATGGTCCCACTTTTACTGTATGAAATAATTATATGAACGTTCAGGTTACTTGTCAGAAAAGGTAGGCTTTTATCCTTTGATATTTAAGGTGATCCTTTATTCTTCTTTTGTGCCTCCCTTGTGATATTTGCTTTGTTCTCTTTGATGCAGCCTTTAAGCCAGAAGAGCTCCGTCAGGCTATGATGCCCACCCTGGAGGCTTTGTACCGGCAGGACCCGGAGTCCCTTCCCTTCCGTCAGCCGGTGGACCCCCAGTTACTGGGAATACCCGTACGTATTCGAACTAGTAACAAAACTAACCTGGTAAGGGACTGCACTGGCTGCCATTTTGCTTCAACTCTTTTTATTTTTTGTCATATTCATCTTTATAACTTTCTATCATCCTTTCATCTTTGATATTGCCTTTGAATATTTAAATTTTGTTAAATCTTTGTAAACGTCCTAGCTTGGTTTGTTATATCCATTGCATGTCAAATATTAGGCAGAAGAGATTTGGATGTTTGTCGCTGTCTCTTAGTCCGAATATTAACACATCTATAAGCCAAAGCAATTAATCTTATGAACATTAGTTGGCTAAGAAAAAAAAATGCATCCTTTTCAAATATTCAGTATCCTCGCTGGCACACAATACCACATTTTTAATTGTTTATTAGACAATTGCTTTTGTTTATCTCATTCATCTATTTACTTTTTTCATGTTGAAAGTATTTTTATTTTTTTTTTAGCTTTTGTGAATCGTAAAATGTGTTGGTCATTCTTGTGTTCCATTGCTCCATTTCTAGTTCAGTTCCTCACCATTAGCAGTGTGTTAGTACAAGGAGGCAGTGTGTGGAGGAGGGGCAATAATTGATCAAATTGAGTTGGGGTTTTGTGCCTGTCCTGCCACAAATTGTTTCATGATGAATTACATAATATATATTAGCAGGATCGGCTGGCTGACATTATTAGACCTTATAGAACTGCCTCTCGGGTTGGATTGCTATTAGTATATACATTTCATTTTAATTTGGTAATCTTTCCAACATTACATAGTGATAATAAAATTAGGAACGCATGTTAACTGTTTGTGCAATCAAGTTGTTTCACTAGGGAGATGAAATTGTTTAGTTTAAGTGTTTTTTTTTTCCTTAGAAACCTATAATCTTGTTAGCATCTATAAATATAGTTTCATCTCCTTACGAAAAACTAAATCTGATTGGCAGTCTCCGAAAGAGCTTATGTTCGTTTATATTTGCCTCACCTCAGCACATTTGGCTTGACTTGTGCCACCTTAATCTCATGCTGCTGGCGCTCTTAATGCCAATCATCATGTTGCTTAAAACTTTGTCTGCTTTTTGCCATTTGCCCGGTACAGTTCTTAGTTTTGCACCCAGTTAAACTGCTTGGGCTCGAAGCAAAATAGTTTGTTTTAATTCAAACCATTTAGAAGAACATAAGATGGGTTTCTTTGGGAAAAAATGTTGCGTAAAGTTTGTGTGCATTATGAAATGAAATGATCTGCATTTATATAGCGCTTTTCAAGTCGATGACTTCCCAAAGCGCTTTACAATGTGCTCCACATTTCCCAATAGCGGCCTTGTATTGCAGCCATGTAAGACGCTAACCTGCTTATTGGGGGTATTAGGGGTTCAGTGTCTTACCCAAGGACACTTCGACATGTATCACCGACGAGCCGGGATTCGAACTGGAATCCTTTGATCCCAAGACGAGCGCTCTACCTCCTGAGCTACTGCCGCCCCATTATCAGGAACAACATAGATTGCACTAAACCTTTTACCGGTAAACATACCGGTATTATGTCCTTACGATATTAATAAACGAAAATCCCCCCACGGCTTGCCTTTTTGTCGAAGAAAACTATGATAGGCGGCCATTCAAATCAAGTGTTTGCAGTCTTTTGGTGTTTTTGTGGTTCAGTTCCCTTTTGGAAAAGCGCAAGTTGGGCAAATAGTATCAAACATGGATTTTGTTTGATAATTGAAAGTAAAAATGTTCAACATTCAAATTGAGTTAACTTTTAAAATTAATGCAACATTTTCTCATACCTTTGTTTTCAATGTTTTGTAAGTAGTGCTTTGAATAAAATACTTTTCACAGCTAACCCGGATATATAAATTAGCAGTTGCATGGCCGAAATGTATTTGCCAAGGTGCAAAGCGGAGAGCTAGCGGGCCCAAGTTGTCATGTCTCTCTGTTTGCACACAAACCCTCTTTTCTGCAGTGCTCAACAACATTGTCCCCCTGCACCCTCTTCTCTCCCTCCTCTGGTCCAACTGCAACGCCTTTCGTCGCTGACGATGGCGCTCTTGATCCTCTTCTTGGCCTCCTGGATGTGCTCTCTCTCTTCACCCTCCTTTACGCCTCCTCATTTTCCACCCTTTTTGCCTCGACTCCATTCATGAATCCGGACGACGGGCCTTTCCGAACCAGGACTACTTCGACATCGTGAAGAACCCCATGGACTTGTCCACCATCAAGCGCAAACTGGATACAGGGCAGTACCAAGAGCCGTGGCAGTATGTGGAGGACGTCTGGCTGATGTTCAACAACGCCTGGTTGTACAACCGCAAAACATCCCGAGTGTACAAGTATTGCTCCAAGCTGGCCGAGGTGTTTGAGACAGAGATCGATCCTGTCATGCAGAGCCTGGGATATTGCTGTGGAAGGAAGGTAAGGACATTGAAAAAAGAAAATAGAGAAAAGTTGAAGAAATCATCTTTTGTTTGGTCTTTTTTTCTTCCAGTTTGAGTTTTCCCCCCAAACTCTTTGCTGCTATGGAAAGCAACTATGTACCATCCAGCGTGATGCTGCTTATTTTAGCTACCAGAACAGGTTAGTGCTGTCTGCTCATTGGAGTAAAAGCACAAATGCTAATAATGCTCAAGTTTTTTTGTGCTTCTTCCGGATGAATAATTTTATAGTCAAAATAAGGAGAGAAAACATCAATAATTTTAAACTTGCAAGGAGAACAGGGAACGACATTACAAAAACCCTTAAGATGCGAAATTCCAATCTGTTCTATAGGTCCTCTCCAGAGCCCATTCTTTTTTTTAAAAAATGTACTAGTGACAATCATGTAAACCGTGTAAAATAGTCAAAATAACTAACAGTGAGTAATAATTGTCAAAGTAATGAACAACCGTGGAATTTCAAGCAATATCCTTTGCAGGTGTATAGCATAGTAAAACAGAATTGTATTTTTTAATGTAAGAAAGCAGAATAAAATTATCATCCACGCTTTGGTATCATCAGCGAAACAGAAATTGACAATGAGCTTTAATGTGGTTTCAAATTCTACCCTTCCACGTTTTTCGTAGTTCTTAATTTAAATTATCATTTAGTTGTTGTTCATAGAGTGGGCTCCTAATTCTCAATCTGGCGTAGTTGTCTCATTGCCTTCACAGAGAGCATAAATATTCCTTAAAACGTGAATACTGGAAGGTACAGGGCGGTAGGTAACCGTTTTCGCTTTTTAGCAAAGCGAGCGGATGATGGGTCTTTTTGTTTCTCAATCATCATTCACTCTCCTGTTAGAGAGACTGAGCCATGTGCTTGTCGAGAACCCCTAATGGTCTTCCATGCTACCGAAATGTTGTTGACCACTGAACGTCTGACGCTAATCCTCGCTTTGCCTTGGCTCTCTGTCCTCTGTTGTTGTTCACACTTTGCCCCCACACCCCCGACCCCCAAATACCTCCATTGCCCTTGTCTGATCTGTAACAATTTTGTTTCTCGCTTTTTTTAATATTCATTATGACCTCCCTCCCTCCCCTTCTCTCCCTCCCTTTTTTTTTAACGCTTGTGATGTCTGCATTGGCGTGCTTTGGTGTGACCAATCATCCACTCCAAAATTTGCGCTCAAATCAAAACACCCGCCCACACCACACTCCTGCATCACGATTGTCCGCTGGTGACGACCTTCCTCGCCCTCTGCCTCCTCCTGTGTGTACACGCCCCCTGGCCTGCCCCGCCCTGCCCTGATTGGCGGCTGCTTCTTCGCGCCCTCTCTGTGATTGGCTGTTCCAATGGCCAACGGTGTAGTTCACCAAAATATGGGCTTCTTGCTGACAGGTACCACTTCTGTGAGAAGTGTTTCAACGAAATCCAGGGCGAGAGCGTCTCCCTGGGCGATGATCCCTCCCAGCCTCAGACGTGAGTTCCTCCCCTCTGTTCTATTTTGTTTTGAGTATGGTGAAGATTTAGGTATGGGGCATCATTATTTGCATTTATTGTTTTGAGATATTAATTCCAAAGTCATCTTTAGAACAGTGGTCCGCAACCCTTTCTTTACCACAGACCGGTTCATTGTCTGATAATATCTTCCTGGCCAGGCCCGAAGGTCGCATATACATTTTTGTATTTTTCTCTAAAATAATGATTATGATAATGATGATAACAACATTAATAATGATAATAAGGGCAAATCCACTGTGTAGTCATTTAAAAGTCCTCGTAACATCACACCAAAATAACATTTTTTAATTTCTGAACCGCTTACCCTAGCGAGGGTCGCTGGGGCGCTTGGCCCGTCCCAGCTAAGGTTTTTGTTTTAATGTGGGAAGAAACTGGAGTGTCTGAGGGCACGGGCAGAACATGCAAACTCCGCAAAAGGAGGCCGTTAGCTGGAATTGAACCTGGGAACTCTGAACTGTGAGGCGACAATCTCTGGTTGCTATTGTAATTTTTAACACAAAACTTCACGTCGATCCACATGCAAAGTAATAAAAAAATACAAACTCACCAAATGAACCAACTCAGCGAAAAGCTTGTTATGTGGTTTCGGTGATGTGTTTTTGATCTAGGTCTTAGGGATCCGTGCATCCTTCAACTTTGTTGCCAATGGTTATTCCATAGCGGCAAGTTTGTTTAGCATGATATAATTGATCATTCTCCACACTAATTGTGCTCTAAGTGCAAAAGCAAGGATTGATACATTTTTTTTGGTTTTGCTTTATTTTTTTTAACCGTAAATTCCGGACTATAAGCCGCTACTTTTTTCCCAAACGTTCAACCCTGCGGCTTATTCAGTAATGCGGCCAATTTGTGTAATTTTTCTAACAGCCGCCAGCGGCGCTCGAGTTCAAGGCACATGACGCAGCTTACAAGCTAAACGCAATCGAACAGTCCGATTAAAGAAGGAAACAGAGCTACTGCACTTACTTTACCTTGCGAGCGTGTTGCTAGCGTGTTTTTGAATAAGGGAGCGTGGGACGACGTCTATATGACAAAAGTCTCTTTCCCATGCTAAAGGAGGACAACTTTGATGACGACAGTTATAGGGAGGAAGATGAGAACGGTTTACCGTAGTTTCTACATGTATGGTATGTTTTTTTTTTTTTTACAGGCCCGTTAACCGTATTGCGAACGTGTTGTTGGTAGCGTTTTGCTACCCTTCACAGAAACGGTTTGGGATGAAAGTTATAATATTATTAAAGCTTTGAAAACTCTCTCGGTGTACCGTCTTTCTTTGTAAATATGTGTAACCATGTATAATATGTATTTGCAACTGTATATTTTTGTAATTTATTTATTTGTATTTATTTTGGACACTTATTCTGATAAGTCTTGCACTGACCAAATAAAAAGAAGGGGCGTAACAGACGCGGGGGATGATGGTAAAGGTGATTGTTTGTGGACACGGCAGACAAAAGTGGATATATATTTTTCCCACCCTTACCTTTGGAAATATGCACTTATTTTCCTTGAATTAATCCTTTTAACGGGACTTGGACTCTGCAGGTCTGCATCATATACTAACTACTGGTATCATTTACCGTTCACTTTGCCGGCTGTGGTTGCTGAACTAAGTACTTTATGCTTAGTTAAAATCGTGGGACTCAAAGTACAGTTTGGGTTAATTTTGTGACTGTGTTACAAGTTTTAACGTGGGTGCACTCTTATATACAGGTGCGGCTTGTATAAGTACAAAAGCGGTTATCCTCTTAAAATGTGGTGGGTGCGGCTTATAATCAGGTGCACTCTATAGTCCGGAATTTACGGTAATTGGCTTTTTGGTCAATAGGGATACAAACATAAAACTCCTGCAGTTCGTAAAATGACGTTGCAGCATCCAAGGTGACAATATAACATAAAACATCAACCCAGTATACGCACAACAACAAATAACAAAAAAGAACCAAGAGAACCGAACAAAAACAAACAAACAAAAAAGGCATACTCACAAAGAGCGAATAACGTAAAGCGACCCGCTGAAGTGGGGGGCTCCCCACAGGTGAGACACCTGAACATTATTGTAAAATAAAAATAAAAAAAAAGAAGAAATTACTTTGCGCAGTAAATTTTACATGAGACAAAGGTAAAAGTCCGTTGGGGTGGGTGAAACAGTCAACAAGTAAATACATTAGTTTGGTTGATCATTCTGGGATATTAGCGAAATTCATCTTCCCAACATTGTTAAGGAAACCAGACATTTCTTAGGTAGACCCTAATAACAGGGCTTTTAAGTGTACTGTATATTTGTTTGTTTCTAAAAGTAAGTGTTTTAAGGTAGATTTGATTCTTCTTCAGCGGGTGGGAATCCTTGTTTTCAACGTGACAGTTGCACCGTCCGAAAACTAACCACACCTGCCCGTGCGAGCCACACTGATTTTAATTCAAACATACCACCTTAAAGTCTGGATTCAAGTTCAGTGTAAACATAGCGGTGTCAGTAAAATAAATAATGGAAATAGTTTTCTATCTGTGGTCTAGTACCAAACTACCCACAGCCCAGTTTTGATCCGCGGCCCGTTGGTTGCTAACCACTGCTTTAGAAGTCAAATATTGTTTTTTATAACACATACAACATGAACTACAATTGTTACATAATTTGATGTTTCTACATTCAAAACTGTGTCCCTGCTTTTTGGTCTTGGCAAAATTTTTATTTTGAAATCGTTTTTTAACTTCAGCATACCATTTCCATTGTGTGCATTCTTGACTCTGCCTTTTTGACCTTGGCAAACTCCAGGAACTGTGTTATCTATTGTCACATATTTTCTGACCTTGTTAAACTGAAATTTCAAAGGACACCGACAGACCCTTAATGCTGTTTCTTGCTCTCTGCGACAGGTCCATCAACAAAGACCAGTTTCAGCGAAAGAAAAATGATACACTTGACCCAGAGTTGTAAGTACCCGTTGAAGTATATGAAATATTAGCTTATTTTTGGATGTTATGAGCTAACAGTCTTAGAAGAAAGATATCTGTCCCTTGGTTGAAATTAGTCTAAGTTAGGCTCTTCAAATTGAATAAAGCAATGTTTCAACACACAGAACTGTCACTTTTGAAAAGTGGTTTATGGATCAATTTTGACTGTCCTAACTGATCGTATATTGTCTTCCATATTTTGTCTGCTTTTTTCCTCTTTGCTCAGGCTTGTGGAATGTACTGACTGTGGTCGTAAAATGCACCAGATATGTGTCCTGCATAATGAGACCATTTGGCCTTCAGGGTGAGCAAACACCATTTATGTGAATATATCTTGCTTTGAGTTTAGACCATCCTGAATAGTTCAATTTCTTAATTCTGCAACTTCTTTTTTTACTTCCTCTCTAAATACAGCTTTGTCTGTGACAACTGTCTCAAGATGGCCAATAAAACACGGAAAGAGAATAAATATGCAGCTAAAAGTAAGTTTGTTGAGATATGTTATAATTTTGGAGATAGTCATACCTGGAATTAGGTCAGAACTTTGAGTTTGTACCTACAGAAACATTTGTTTTCCATGATCTGTATGAAAATTATTTTTCTTTTTCCTAGGGCTTCCTCAAACCAAACTAGGGAACTATTTGGAGTCACGAGTGAACGACTACATCAGGAGGCAGAATCACCCGGAAGCTGGCGAGGTCACCATCCGTGTGGTCCACGTCTCTGATAAGGTGGTTGAAGTCAAACCAGGCATGAAGTCCAGGTAGGTTTGGCATATTTGTTAAAACCCACGAAGATGAGCTTCACACCAGGGGTGTCAAACTGAAAAGTCACCAGTTACAAACAAGCGTTAAAATTTGGATTGATGAGCCATTATGTGGTCTGAATAATTAGATATAACTCACACGCCATTAAGATTTCCCAACATGGTAGAGCAATTTTAAAATTTTAATAAATTTTTTAAAGTAGTCCTGCAACAAAGAAATAATGTAAAAAGAAGTCAATCAAAATGTTTTGAATATACTTTTTCAGCTGATTTTTGCTTTTATTTTCCAGGTTTGTGGACAGCGGGGAGATGTCTGAGTCCTTCCCATACAGGATGAAGGCCTTATTTGCATTTGAGGACGTTGATGGAACAGATGTTTGTTTTTTTGGAATGCACGTTCAAGAGTATGGCTCTGACTGCCCGCCTCCTAACCAGAGACGAGTGTACATCTCTTACCTAGACAGCGTTCACTTCTTTAAACCTCGACACCTCAGGACTGCCGTCTATCACGAGATCTTGCTTGGTTACCTGGAATATGCTAAGAGGCTTGGGTAAGTTCAGCTTGGACAGCGCAGCACGACATCACCGATGAGATCACTTAGCTGATACTGAAATTTTTGTAAATTATCTCCTCCTTCAGCTACACGACAGGTCATATCTGGGCGTGTCCTCCGAGTGAAGGTGACGATTACATTTTCCATTGCCATCCCCCGGACCAGAAAATCCCTAAGCCAAAAAGGCTGCAAGAGTGGTACAAAAGGATGTTAGACAAGGCTGTATCTGAGCGTATAGTTCATGACTATAAGGTAATACTTAAGACTTAAAGATATTTTAACTTATCCCAAACTGGGTGTGCACGATTAGGTCGTTTTAAAAAAACCCTCATTTCTCTTTTATCAAGCTTTAAACAATTCCTTCCTCAGGATATTTTCAAACAGGCAACAGAGGACCGCCTGACCAGCGCAAAGGAGTTGCCATACTTTGAGGGCGACTTCTGGCCCAATGTTCTGGAGGAGAGTATCAAGGAGCTGGAGCAGGAAGAGGAGGAGAGAAAGAGGGAAGAAAACAGTACCTGTAGCGAGAGTACTGATGTAAGTGCAGTTCAATTGATGAAGAAACTAGAAAATGGCTCTAATGACATTGAAATTGTCTTTCTCATGTTCTTAGGACACAAAAGGAGACAGCAAGAATGCCAAAAAGAAGAACAATAAAAAGACAAGTAAGAACAAAAGCAGCATGAGCAGAGTGAACAAAAAGAAGCCGGGAATGCCCAATGTGTCCAATGACTTGTCCCAGAAACTTTATGCCACCATGGAAAAACATAAGGAGGTTTGTGATTGACATTTTATTTGATTTTGTCTTTCATCCTATATTCTCAGTTATTTCCTCTTGTTCTGGCTAATCCTTAGGTCTTCTTCGTCATCCGGCTCATCGCCGGCCCAACTGCCAACTCGCTTCCCCCCATAACTGACCCTGACCCACTGATGGCCTGCGACCTAATGGACGGCCGCGACGCTTTCCTGACGCTGGCGAGGGACAAGCACTTGGAGTTCAGCTCCCTCAGGCGTTCCTTGTGGAGTTCCATGTGTATGTTAGTTGAGCTCCATAATCAGAGCCAGGACCGGTTTGTCTACACCTGCAATGAGTGTAAACACCACGTGGAGACACGCTTCCACTGCACTGTTTGTGAGGTAAGAATTGTGCCTGATAGGATCTTGAATTTTAAAGTTATAACGATAATATGTTCATAATTTTCATTGATTTTAAAAACTAAGTCTGTAATGCAAAGAAACATGTAAAAATATTTAAAAATAATGAAAAACAGAGTGTGTCCTCCAACAAAAGGTTTTGTTAAAAAAAGTATGCTAAAAAGAAAATGCTTCATTATTGCACAGTGTCTTAGTATGAACATATTTTAATTTGTCATTGACTTTGGAATATCTTATTCAATGTTCTTACTAGAGTTTTTGTTATAATGTCTTTATTATTTTATTTTGCACTCAAATAAGGGCCCTGGAATATTGTGATACCAGACTAAACATATTTTATAAAGATTAGAAAGTATCAATATTGAAGTAATACCTGGCCTTAATTTAATGTATCTGTATTCAATATAACAATTTTGTCTGCTATTTTGCGGCCGTTTCTCAATCAGGCACTGAAAGCATCTGTTCCTGGCAGATGTTCAATAATTGAGACTTTAGCCTCTGGATTACAAGCTTTTGTTCATTCACTTATTTCGTCTATTTTTTTTTTGCAAGGGTTAAAGCCAATGTAGTTATTGGAATTCATTTACATGTTTTGTTCTACACAAAGTTTAGATCAGGGGTCGGCAACCTATGATACGCGAGGGGTTATCCAGTGGCATGGCTTAAAAATAAAATAAATAATATATTTTTATTTTTAAGCGCATTTACCTGAAATTTAGATATTTTCAGTTGCTCGCCATGTTGTTTAGAGGCTTTACGGTCGTGCCCCTCTTCCTCTGCTCCGTTCGTGAGCATGTGTCTGCGCGGCGCCGAGGAGAGGAAGAGAGATCCGTGTACTGACCCAGCCAACGAAACACAGGCGCGCGACAAATGAATGAATCATGACGACTCCTCCAGCGAAAAAATGTCGTGCTTTTCAGCCAGCGGGGCAAATGACTGGGGCTTTGTGCAAAAAATGACCGTGCTGTTTGTGCATTATGCCTCGAAAACGTTGTACCTCGTAAATAAAGTGTTAAACGTCAATACGTAATGAATCATGAACATGAATTCAAGGACGAGTCTGACAAGGCGGAGACATTAAAACGCGCTGTCCAGGTACGGCAAACCATTGTCACTACTAAATACGCCATTGCTCACTGCATAGCAAAGCACAGAAAATCTTTTACTTAATGCAAATATATTAAAGAAGCATTCTTTTTGAGCTCTTAGTTTTTGTTTGGTGGCTTGCCTAACAAATAGACAATCAAAAACAAGAATAAAACACATCCCCATGTCAGCCAGAAGTGTTGAACGTCAAGAGGAGGGGTTCGCAGGAAGCGTGTGTGTTTCCATTTGATATTTTCTTCAATAAGATTTCATTGGTGAATGGTATGGTAGCTGTCCAAATCCAGTCTCTGAAACTCATGACAAAAAGTTTCCGGACACCAGGGCAGACAACTCTGAAAAGTTGCCTGCCCAGCCATAAAGTTGCCTGCATCATTTTTCCCAACTTGAAACGCAATAAGACAACTAATTGCGTTAAAAAAAAAACATTGTTGCTAAGTATTGATAATCAGAACATTTTAACATTAAGTTTATTATAAATCTACTTATAACATTCATTGCATTTTTATGACATCGCTGTTTTCCATCTGCCATCAGTATGTACCTGTATTTACTCATCTTCATTCATGAAATGTTTGCGTTGCGTCGTCTGCTACAAGCCATGTGAACTCTTCTTTCCACGATGCTTTTAATGTACGTTTATGTTTTGTAGCGTCATACATTTTGTAAGCTTCTTTTGAATCTTCTGGGGCTGAGGTTTTGGCTTAAATCCTAACCACTTCTCCCTTTTTCTTGTGTTCTCTGTACGTCTACTTTGGTAAATGATATGCAAATGCACAACCTAAAAATGCTCGGGAAAGTCCGGAAGCACGAAGTTATTCGATGCAGGCTTCTGATCGGCTGCTGAGTATGCAAATTGCCAAACAGACCGAAAATTCCAAACCGAACAAAGATTTTAAAAACTGAATAAAGCAAACGTTTGATTTGGAAGGGAAAAAAACTTTTGTTTGTTTTCTTGAAAAAGTTGTCGGCCAACCGGACGGAGACGTTTTGTATGTTTTACACTCGACGTGAAAGATGCACGCCCCGGGCGTCTGGGCAGACATTTCAGACACTGCCATATCACTTGTTTTTTGATTGTAGTTCATTGTTGATGAAGAATGGTTGATTCTTGTGGTCAAAAGTTGAAGTCATGGATGTCTACAGGCCTTTCCATGCGTTGCTCAAATTCATTTTTTCGTTTATTGATGAACAAGAATCGTGCTTGATAAATAGGTCAGTTATACGATTTCAATGCCTATCCATGTTGTATATTTGGACTAGTGTAAAATTACAGCTCAGTTGGATATAAAAAAAAAAAATGTTGTGCGAGTCATTACTCTTGGTGTGGCACACTGATTTACAAAGAAATTTGAAAGTGGCACTCCACACCGAAAAGGTTGCTGACCCCTGGTTTAGATTATCAAAAACATGGGTGGAAAATCAGTTATAAAATGTCCATTAATTTAATACAGTTTAAAAGACCAGTGCAATTTGCCTGCTGGTTAATTTAAGTTTTTCTTTAAAAAGAAAAAAATGGAGAAGACATTTTTAGAACAAATTTTGTGTATCTATCAACCCTAATATTTTGTTTCATAGGGAACTTGAATTACTGCGTTTTCCGGACTAAAAGGCGCACTTAAGACCCCAAACTGGTCAGAAATGTGAAAGTGTGCCATATATACAGCAGAATATGAAAGATAAGAGTGGAAATGAATACAGTACTCATAGGTGTGCATTACTACAAGAGGTTTTACTGTTTACTACAGTATTTGTGCAATGATTGATCGATCTATTAACATCGCTGTCCAAAATCGTAAATCATTGTACGCAACGGGATTCCAACCCGGGTTGGGACTGTGAGAGCGCTGACACTTTCCCAATTGACCATCAGTTGTAAGAAACGAAAATATTATACAAGCTCTTTCATGTACGTTGACCTAAAAAAACTATAATGTTACTGACTCACAGTTGAAGAAGTGCAGAGCCTGTTTAATCAGGATGCAGAAGAAAATGCATGATTACATGAAAATCAGTGTTACTGGCACCTAAGTAAAATAGTGTTACAATGAGATAAAATTGTATTCTTTCTCATAAGTCATCTGTATAACTAGTGGTAAAGTGTCAGCCTTCCCACAACCTGGGTTTGGCACTTACCAACTGTTTAATCATTGCACTAATATATATCGTAAGTGCTCAAAGTGCTCAACGCTTATACACTAATAAACAAGGTAGCTTTTACTGCAGTCTCGATGTCATGCACTTTATGTATGAAAAATAAATGACGAAAGACTATTTTTTTGGGTGCACCTTATAATCCAGTGATTCTTATAGTGCGGAAAATAAGGTACTTCCACTGAAACTTTGACAATAAAAGTATTCTTTCCTGTTTCTCTTCTAGGACTACGACTTGTGCATTACCTGCTATAACGTTAAAGGCCATGAGCATAAAATGGACAAGTTGGGTTTGGGGCTAGACGACGACAGCAACAACCAGGCGGCGGCAGCCACCCAAAGTCCGGGAGACTCGCGCCGCTTGAGCATCCAGCGATGTATCCAGTCACTGGTGCACGCCTGCCAGTGCCGCAACGCCAACTGCTCGCTGCCGTCATGCCAGAAGATGAAGCGTGTCGTTCAGCACACCAAGAGCTGCAAGCGCAAGACCAACGGTGGCTGTCCTATTTGCAAACAGCTCATTGCACTGTGCTGCTACCACGCCAAACACTGCCAGGAGAACAAATGTCCCGTGCCATTCTGCCTCAACATTAAGCAAAAGCTCCGCCAGCAGCAACTCCAACACCGCCTCCAGCAGGCACAGATGCTACGACGGAGGATGGCAAGCATGCAAAGGGCAGGACAGCCTCTTGGGGCTCAACCGGGAGGGCCCGTCATGGGGATGCCGTCACCGGGCACCAATGGCTTCACTGCACCCAATACGCCCACATCCGTAGGGACCCAACCCCCAACTCCTCAAACGCCGACTCAGAGTATGCCACCGGTGCAACAACAAGGACTAGGTCCCGGTGCTGGAGGGCAGTTGAATCCACAGGCAGGCGGTATTCCTCCACAGCAGCAACAGCTTCACCATCAGTTTCAAATGCCAAGTGGAGGAGGCAGTGGGGGCATTATGAGCTCACCTCAACATCAGCACCAGATGTTCCCGCAAGTGCCGCAACAGCAAAGTGGAACTGGAAGCAACCATCAGCAACTGCACCAACACCCCAACAGCAACGTGTTTGCTCGTGTGCCACCCGGCTCCTCCCCACTTCACCAATCCCAAGGCAAACCAGTTCTCGGATCTGCCACACCACCTCGGCAGCAACCTGGTTGCCCCGTCATTCCAGCCAATGTCGGGGGTCAGCCCCAAGGCCAGCCTGCTCTTCCACTGCCTCCGCAGCAGCCACAACAACAACAACCCTCCGGCCCTCCACCAGCCGCGGTTGAGATCGCAATGAAGATCCAAAGGGTGGCCGATGCCCAAAGGAAAATGGCTCTGCAGAGGCAAGCTGCTGCAGGCATGATGCCGCAGCATCCCCACCACCAACAAGCCCAAGGTCAACAAATGCCAATGGGGCACCCGGCAACTGGAGCAGCTGTGGGAACCCAGGGCATGCCACCACAGAACCAAGCTGCGATGCATCCAACCCGTGCCCACATCGAGCAGCAGAACCCTCCAGTCGGGATGATGGTTGGTTCCGGTGCGCCCATGCTACAACAACAGCAAGGAAACATGCCACAGGGACAGATCCCACCTCAGGTTCCACTTCAACAGCAGAGAATGGGGACTCCACTTCCAAACCAGCAGCAGCAGTGGGCAAGCCAGGGAATGCCACCCCAGCAGAGGCAGGCAATGATCAACCAAATGGGTCATCAAGTTCTTATGGCATCGCAACAGCAACAACAACAAATGCAGCAGCAAAATCAGAGCCATACCCCGATGATGAATATGGCCCAGCAGCCGCAGCCCCAGGGTACCACTGGGGCACTAATGGGAGGAAGCAGCCCTGGAGCCACTGGTGTCCCAGGACCTGGTGTGGGTGGCAACATCACCCAGGCTGCCCTCCAGGACCTTTTACGCACCCTCCGCTCGCCCAGTTCGCCGCTCCAGCAGCAGCAGGTCCTCAACATCTTGCGCTCCAACCCGCAACTCATGGCAGCTTTCATCAAACAGAGGGCTTCAAAATATAAGGGGGCCCCGGGCAATCCTGGAGCCTCTGTTGCGGCTTCTGGTAATGTAATGGCAGGTGGGGGGCCACAGATGAACATGAACGCAACCAGTGCTGCGCAGTCTGGGATGCAAATGGGGGGCCAGGGAGGTGGCAACATGGCTGGTATGGCACAACAGCTGCAGCAGCAGCAATTGCAGCAGCAGCAATTGCAGCAGCAGCAATTGCAGCAGCAACAATTGCAGCAGCAACAATTGCAGCAGCAACAACTGCAACAACAACAGCAACAACAGCTACAGCAGCAGCAGCAACAACAACAGTTACAGCAACAGTTACAGCAGCAACAGTTACAGCAGCAGCAGCAGCAGCAGCAGCAGCAACAACAGAGACCAGTTCTTGGTAGTTTACAGCAGCAGCAAGTTGCAGCTCTCCAGCAGCAACAAGGAGGAGGGAGAGGTTTGTCCCAAATGGCCAATTTGAACAATCCTCAATTTCGAGAGCTGCTCATGAGGAGACATCTGCAGCAGCAGCAGCAGCAGCAGCAGCAACAACAACAGCAAATGGGGGTCAATCATGGACAATTTCAGCAGCCACAGCCCCTGCAGGGTCAAAATTATATTGGCCAGCCTGGGATGCAGCCCCCCCCAGTGGGACAGGTGCCCCCAGGAGGTCCTCAGCAGCCTCAAAGCCAGCAAGGTCCAAGTTACCCAGGCACAGCCCAGCAACAGGTCACGGCTGCGCTGCAACAAAGGCTCCAGCACCAGCACCATCTACAGATGCAGCAGCAGAACGCCATGGCAGGCCTGCCTGGGGGCGATTCAGGACCCAGCGGCGGGGGCGCGGCAGGACCCCCGCAGCCGCCCCAGGGCCCTTCTACAGGTCAAAGCGGACCCCCACCTTCTCAGGCCCTTCTTCAACAGGCCCTCCACCAGAGGTTGCTGCAGCAACAGCAGCATCATCTCGGCGCTGGGGGCTCGCCAGCGCAGCACAGCAATCCCATGAGCCCCCAGCAGCCCCCGCAGATTGCCCAGTCCCCCCACCCCCACCAGACATTACCGACCTCCCTAGCCAACCAGGTGCGCTCCCCTCAGCCTTCACCCCGACCTCAATCGCAGCCGCCACACTCCAGCCCGTCGCCGCGCATGCAGCCGCAGCCGTCCCCTCATCACATATCGCCACAAATGCAAACAGGCTCCCCCCACCCAGCCCACCTCAACCAGCACCACCCGGGTATGGGGGTCCCGCAACCGCAGCAGCATCAACCGCAGCATCAGCAGCCTTCGTCCCAGCAGCAACAGCAGAACTCGATGGAGAATTTTGGCACGGACCAGAACGCTATGCTATCACAGTTGAGCGGAATGGCGACTCTCCATGGGCAGGGGGGCAACAGTCAAGACTCTTTGGGCCAGAACATTAATCACAACCCTTTAGACATCATGTAGGAACTTTTCCTCACGTATCGAGTTGAGCTCAGAAAGAAAAATCGGATCTTTCGCACAAACTGCACTCAAGGACAGTGTTATCTTTATGACTTTGCCTTTCTTTTTTTATACTCATGATTAAATGTTATTTAAAATGTTTTCAATAAAGATGCATTAAACTGAACTTCCTATGGGAGATGAACAATAAATCGAGCAGTCATTAAATAAATTAGAAAAAAATAATTGTAAGTTATTGCTGTTTAATATATTTTTTTGCCAACTGTCATAGTCTCCAAGGAGGAGGGGAGCTGCACCCCGGCGTCTTGCAGAATAGTGTCGCGTGAAAGGTAATATTTTTTAAGGGGAAAAAGCCTTTTTAAGAAATGTTTAAGTATTCAAGAATTAAATGCAATTAACCATTTTAAAATTGTATCCTGCCATTTAGTCTTTTGTTTTTGCTCAATGAAAATTGTATTATCTCAATTCAAACAAAGTGCATATCTTTTTTTATGTGTTAAGTTTCGCTTTATTTATTTTAGGTTTTTTTTGGGGGGTGGGGTGCGTTCTGTACCGGAAAACTGCTCTAATGTTGCTATAGAAATCTATTTTTGTTATCAAATGGGGATAATATTTTTGGTTGACTTTTCACATCTTTAGTTGCATGTGTGTCTGAGTGTCTGGTAGGGCAAAATTCTGATGTCAGTGTTTTCTTTCAATTGTCTGCTGTGAGTTTGACATGTGAAGATGACGCATTGGTTGCAACGTCCCTGCCAGCTTGTGACAAACGTCCTCCTTAGCGAACATGCAGGCCCCCTCCCTCGAATGTGTGCACTCCTTCCTTAAGACTCGTCGTGGAGCGTGGGAGTTTTTGGGAGGGGGGGCTGCATACCTGTGTGCCTGTAATCTCCAGTACATCGGCTGGGATGTGAAACATAAACGGGATGGGCTCTTGCATTTTCTTTTTTTGTTTTACAATTCTCCTTGTCTGATTCAAAGGAGAATATTGATCCAAATGAACTGTGTTGCAAAGAAATGAGGGGAACGTGAAATATATGAACATTCTCTGTCTGCCTCGTCCCAGTTGCTGCTTCCCTTGAACTCTTAACCCCCCCTCCCCCTCCACTTGCCTCGAAAGGAGTGTGGGATGTCCCCCCACTCCAGCCCCCCGATAAAGTCCATCCTCTATCTTTCAGCTAAGAACTTTGGGAGTTTATTTAATATTTTTTACTGTACAAAAGGAAAAACTGTGGACTCAAATACTGCTTTTTTAATAATAAAATGAAAATGAATATTAGAGAGTTGACTATTTGTGTATTATTGAAAGGTTTCACACAAATACACGTTTGCACACCACAATGACTTGACATTTGATGTGTAAGCAGCCGAGGCCTTCAGTAGGGCTACGTCTGAATTGTCCAGCCTTTGTTAACAACGACTAGCTTTTCTCAAAAAGTCAATCCTGGAAATGGTGACCATGCGCCCTGATCGAGTAACAGTAAGAGTCTGGAATGACTGATTGAGATTGGATTCTCCTAAGACTTCCTGAGTGCATCTTTATGTTGTAGGACCATGGTGCCTCAGCTAGGCCTGTGATGACTCCAAATTGCGCAGTGTTCTTCACCCAGATTTTCTGTCCTGGTCACAGCTATGCTGTGCATGGTGTGTTTGATTCAAATAGGATCTTGCTTCTTCATTTGTTGATCTTTCTTTTTAAAAACGTATAGGTCGAGCCACCTCGGTTCCAAGTTCTGTTGACAAACAGGGTTATTTTGATTTTTCTACCCATTAGAAGCTGTGCCTCCTGCAAAGCGCGTTGTGCCAAAAGTATGAATCTGTAAGCTATGAAGGCCATTAGTGGCTCTTCTCCCTCAGGAGAGATTTGAATGTCCAAACATCTCTTTTAGCTTCGGAGTTTCCCCGAGGATACCAGGGGCTTCTGGTCCCCTTTTTAAAGTCATACACTTTGGCAAAGTGTGACCAGAGCTACCGACACCTTGATGTGCGAAGATAGTCTTGAGCTTCTCAATCACAGAGGCCATATAGTAGAAGTGAAGTTAGCTACTTCTATGTAGTGGGAAAAGTAGTCCACTACCACCAGGTACCGAGTTGATTTCCGCTTTAACATTTTTTTTGGTTTTAACAAATTTATTGACACTAAAAACCAAAAACAATCATGACAATCTCAACAGCAATTAAGCACATTCACAATATTATATTCCAATATTACGTTTTTAACAGCAAACACAAAGTGAGGTTTGAACAAACCTTCTCAAAAATCTTATTAGCAATCAAACATATTCACAATTTCATTATATAACATCTTTGTTAGTGTCAATAGATCCGTCCAGGCCAAAGTCGATTGTCCTCGGTCTGAACAAATCCACCGACACCAACAGCAGCAAAACACAGCCATCAAGCATATTCACAATTTTTTTATATCTGACAATATGACGTTTTAACATTTTTTCCTGACATTTTCAACATCAATTAAACAATTTCAGAGTTATTTTCTTTTAACAGTAGTTAACCAGCGTGTAAAAGGCAATACTATTGTGCAAGGGCATAGCTCTGCCATCCCACCCTCCCAAGCAGCATTCTTCCAGTCCTCTGTGTGGGTCCTTTCCCTTCTGCGTGGGTCCTCTCCCTTCTGGGTTCCACAACCCAGGCCGTTGCTGCCGGGACTCCCACAGTACAGTGTAGCTCCGGCTCCCCCCTCCGGGTGGGTGCAGACGAGTCTTCTTTATGGCTGCGTCCTAGGCCCGCCGCTCGCAGATTGTATGGTATCTGCAGCCATTTGGAGCACAGCCACGGGGGGGATCTGCCTGCACCTCCATACCAGCAGGTTTCTGGAGGTCCAGATGGCGTCCTTGATGGCGGCGAGAGTGAGCCAGTCCCTGGCAAAGTCGTTCCGAGGCCTCCTCGACCGACTCACCCCGTAAAGCACGTACTGTGCATCAGGGACCTCTCCTGCTGGCAAGTCCGGGAACTTTCCTAGTTGTTCGGCCATTGTCCACAAGACCTGGGCAGTGCTGCACTCACAAAAAACGTGCCTCACCGACTCCTGGGCGCCACAGCCAGGTCGAGGGCACGTCGAAGTCGCTGACATTCCTCGGTGGTGCATTACGGCTCTGACTGGGAGAACTTCATGAGCCACCATCCATGACAAGTCTCGTAGTCTGTTTGGGAGGGCAGGATGATTGACGTTGCTCCAAACCGTTGTGGATTCGCCAAACGCAAGCCCCCGCACAGGGCTTACTGTAGCTCGCCCTTGCACAATAGCAATAAGGGCCCTGTGGTTTTGTAAAGTGTGACATTCTTGTGTTTCCAAATCAAACTTCTTCAAAAAAGCCCGAATAAAGAGATGTGTTGGTGGCAAGTTAAACGAAACTGGAATCAAACGATTGTTTGGTACAAGCTTTAGCTTCCGCAAATATGAGCCCATCCAAAACCGGGTCATTGCTTGACTTTTCGGGTTGTTGGGTGGGCCCACAGCGTTTTGGAAGTGGAGAGAGACATATTTGCTTCCCAGGAAAAGCTGGAGGTCAGGCACTCCTTTCCCCCCTTTTTCCTTTTTCTTTTTCATTGTATCTCTTTTTATCCTTTCCCACTTTGAGCCCCAGACAAAGCGAAAGATGGCTCGGTCCAGTTGTAACAGCACGTTTCTTTTAGGCATAAAAATTAAACTGATTGACAAAAGCATTGGGAGGATGATCGCTTTGATGATTAGGACCTTCCCCTCTATTGTCAGTTTTCTTAGTGACCAAAAAACAAGTTTTTGCTTAACTTTCCTTGTCACGTCATCCCAGTTGGTCTCGCCTCCTCCATCCGCATTGAATTTTATCCCTAGGATTTTCTGGTCTGTCTTTAACACCGTCAGCGGGAGTCCTGCCTTTTCTGTCTCTTTCCACATTCCATAAAACTTCACTTGTGATTTTTCTCTATTTAGCCTTGACCCAGACGCCCTCCCAAACAGGTCAGTCAAGTCAAGGGCTCTTCCAACAGATGCGCGGTCAGTACATAAAATATTAAAATCATCCATGTACAAAACACACTTGGTAATTTGTCCCCCACTTCCTGGGATATTGATGCCTTCGACAAATCTATCTTTTCTTAACATTTGTGCCAAAGGTTCAATGCAAAGAACATAGAGAAGGGGAGACATAGGGCAACCTTGACGTACACCGCAGTTGATCTCGATTGCTTCCGATAAATTCCCGTTAATCATGAATTTGCTGTAGATGTCTCGGTATAGCAGTCCTACCCACTTGATGTATTTTTGGGGAAAACCACATTTTTGCAATACCCTGAAGAGGTATTGGTGCGAGAATCGATCAAAGGCTTTTTCAAAGTCTAGGTTTAGGACCGCTAGTCGCATGTTTCTGTCTCTTGCATAACAAATGGTGTCACGGATCAGCATGAGACTGTCGCTGATCTTCCTTCCCACAATGGCACAGGTTTGGTCTGGATCAACCAAGTCTCCCAAGACTACAGACATTCGTGTCGCTAGAAGCTTGCTGAAAATTTTACAGTCCACGTTTAAAAGTGTTATAGGTCGCCAGTTTTTTAAGTCAATTTTGTCTCCTTTTTTGTGCAATAGAGTAACTATCCCTATTCTGAAACTGTCTGGCATATTGTCTCGACTGGAAAATTCGTTAAAAACCGTAATCAGATCTGGTGCTAAAATATCCCAAAAAGTCCGGTAAAATTCGAGGTTGAGTCCGTCCTCCCCGGGTGATTTGCCTTTTTTCATAGCTTTTATGCAATCATTCAGTTGTTCTTGGGTAAAGTCCGATGTTAAAAAGGGGTCTTGACGCACTGATCTTGAAATATGATCCAATACATGCCCCATTTCATTCTCATGTGTTTCTTTCTTTTCAAATAATTTTTTGTAGTAGTCTTCGACCAATCTGGTTATTTCACTATTTTCCTTTGTTATTTGCCCGTTCTCGTTTTGAAGTTTAAAAAGCCCCTCATTTTTGCTCATAATTTTTTTTAAAAAGTAGCGTGTACATTTTTCCCCTTCTTCTATTTCTCTCTCTCTGCTTCTTATTATGATGCCTTTACTCTTTATTTCCGCCAAAGCGTTTAGTTCTTGTTTGGTCTCTTTGATTTCATCATTAAAGTCCATCCCCTTTTCTGTTAGGATGAAATAGCGTTGGAGTCTTCTTTGTAGACCCGACATGGGTTTCCTCTCTTTAAGTTTCTTGTTTTTCCCTGCATTTTTAAAAAAGGTCTGTGTTCGTTTCTTTGTCACTTCCCACCATTCTGCTCGTGAATCATACGAGTCTTGAAGGGTCTGCCAGTCTTTGTACAGCTCTCTGTATTGTGCGACTAGAGCTTCATCCTCCAGCAGAGAGCAGTTTAACTTCCACAAACCCTTCCCAACAGTCATACCTGAAGGGAATGAGAGAGAGCAGGACAGTAGCAAGTGATCCGAAAAAAAAAACAGGAATTAATCTTGCATCACTCTGTGCTAAACCCCTTGTGTGTGACTAATATGTAGTCTATTCGAGAGGCTCTGGCATTGTCACTACTGAACCAGGTGAAGCCCTCCTCTCCTGGATGTATGGATTTGAAACAGTCCACCAGTTTAAATGTCCGGCACATGTCTTGTAATAAAGTTGATGTTTTATCTACTTTAAACTCCTCATCGTTCCTCTTTCTATCCTTCCTACTTAGGATGCAATTAAAATCTCCTCCCACGATTAGTGGTTGATGGCCTAGCATATGCGACTGGATGTCCTCTAAAAGTTCGTACCTGAGTTGTCTGTCGGCATGGCCGTATATGTTAATGAGGTTAAAATCATTCCCTATATAAGAAAGTCTTGCTAAGATTGCGTGTCCGTCTCTAATCACAGTACTCCCCTTTATGATGAGTTGAGGGTTGTTTATTAAAATGGCTACCCCATCGTTACGGTTTTCATTCGAGCCACTCCATAATGACGGATATGGCCAAATCTCTTCCCACTGTTTATAATTTTTTAGAAAGGGGATGCAGCATTCCTGTAGTAAAAACACATCTGTTCTGATAGTTTTTAAGAACGATAAAACACTGTGAGCCTTAACCTTTGATCTCACACTTCTCACATTGATAGTAGAGAATGTAATGTTCATAATTGTTGTTAAAGTATTTAAACTAGTTAGACAAAACCGGGGGATCTGAGTCCATTCTTTGGTGATCATCAAGATCATCGAGAGTGTCACCTGTGTCAGACACATCACTTAAGAGTAGTACCTCATTTTGAGACTCACCGGGGAAAACTCTGGGACCCTCTGACTCTCTGTCTGTGGTTCCAGGTCTTCCCCTTTTTTCTGGGTTAGGGGGTGAGCCAGAGGACCTATCAAGGGGTCTCTTACTTCCCTGCCCACAAAGGGTCAGATTTTTTCCCTCTCCGACTTCCTCCGTCTCAACTTCATACAGTTCCCTTGTGGGCTTATTCACCGGCAATTGGCTTTCTTCTAAATCTCTTGTCTTAGTTTCTGGTTTTTTCACCACTCCCAATTTTGTCTTACTTTTACCCCTCTTTCCAGTGCCCGTATGGGTTTTTGGAGAGTCATTCGCCTTTTCGATTTGTTTGTCTTCTCCAAATCCCGGCAATGGCGTAGCAAACAAATTTGCTAATTTGGACTCTCTTCCAGGCCCTTCCTGATTAATATGTGTTTTCGGATTGGCAGTTGCTTTTTCTATTCGTTTGTCATGTCTAAATTCAGGTATTTTATGAGAAATCGAATTAGAATTTCCAGGTTCTTCCTGTTTCAATTTTGATTCTCTGGTCTCTCCTCCAGGGGTTTTGGTAGGTACATTTGTTTTTTTCAATTTGTTTGTCTTGTCCAATTTCTTTGTGCATTTCTTGATCAATGTCATTGGGTATTTCCATAACTTTATTCATTTCCTTTTCATCTTCATTGGGTATTTCTATAACTTCATTAATTTCTTGTTCATTTTCATTTTGTATTTCCATGACTTTATTAATTTCATTGTCTTTGTTATCTTTATTCATTTCATTGTCTTTGTGACATTTATTCATTTCATTATCTATGTTGTCTGACATCATTTCATTGTCTTTGTTGTCTTTGTTAACTGCCTTCCTAGCTTTCAATTTGTTAGCAAACGAATTCGGGCAGTTTCTAAAGAGGTGATTCGTTTCTCCACAGAGATTGCATTTTCTGCTATTGATACATTCCTCAAAGGAATGTCCAATTGTTCTGCACTTTCCACAAAAAATTCGATCACATACCTCAGCCAGATGCCTATGCTCACCACATTTGCGACAGAGTTTCGGTTGCCCTTGATAGTGGATAAAGCCACGGTTTTCCCCCAGGAATATAGTCGACGGGATTTGTTTCAGTCCCTGAAAGCCCTGAGGATCTTGCCGTAGTTGGACTGGTACCCTCCAGGCACCAGTCCAATAGCCTTTCTCACACCTCACCTTCATAGCCTGGCCTTTTACTGAGCAGTATCTACTCAACCAATAACAGACGTCATCAGCACTGATTATTTCACTAAACATTCTAACAATGACAATCTTGTTAGCATTATCAGTCAGCTTCTCCACTGTAAATCCTGAAAACTGGGACCTCACTCCCTCAAAGCGATTCCAAAACTCTTGATAAAGAGCTGCCGTTTCAAAACTCACATCAAAGCCTTTGCCAGAAGTCATTTTTATGACAGCATGTACCTCCTCCTTTTTAAACTTCAGAACCTTTTCAACAAACTTGTTAATAAAATCCATCCTTGACATTCCCTCCGAAATTGCCACAACATCTTTGAGCAAGAATCTCACGCAGTTACGTCCCCCCCGCAGAGTAAAGGCCCACATTAAACCACACCACCTACATTGGATATTACCGAATCTTACTGCATTATGTGTTCTGTGTAGCACTATTTAGTTACTCTATATAACATGCTAAAGTGGGCATTTGCACGTCACACTGGGTATCTGTATATTGTATTCTTTTGGCTTTATTATTGTATTGTTCTCAGCTCAGGGATGCTGCTGGAAATGTGAATTTCCCTTAGGGGATGAATAAAGTATCTATCTATCTATCTATCTATCTATCTCCGCCCGCCGGTATAATGCCCGGCCATGGCAGGACTCGGCTGCTTTACTTCTAACTATGTTAAAATGGTTAGAATTGTAAAATTAATAATTAACAATACTCTTAAAACCGACGCCAATGACAGTATAAACGCATAGAACGAGCAGTGCTAACCTGATGCGTCCACCATCAACGCAACCACGCTGTACATATGAACTCCCACCCGTTGCCGTGGCCTGGCTGTCAACAGTATTGTGCAGTATTTCACTTTGTTTTATCTTTGATAGACTTGCCCACCATACGGACGGTTGTGCTCTGACAATACATTTGTGATGCCCTGGTGACCTTCATTACTTCTGTTCAGCATTTCCACTTTCAAGAGGACCGGTAAAACGAGTCTGCATCCTTTCATCAGCAGTCCATCCACAAGTAGCAGGTCTTGTCGATACTACGAGTACAACTGAAGTTCTGATAAAAAGCCTACTTCAGGCCATCAAATTTGCACCAAGTTCTTCAGTCTGTTGCAGACAATGTCTTGGTTTTATGAAAATGCCTGGCTTCCCGATCTCGAAATCTGATTGTTCTCAAATCTGATTGCTAAGGTAAAAGCTTCAGGGACACTTTATGCTACCGGGCTTGCAGATTTGATTGTGGAGGCCTCTGGGTAGATTTCTGACCCTGGCAACAAGCAATGGCTTAAATGTGATTGGTTAAATGCCTAATTATGAAAACACACATTTGGAAGCAGTAAAACCAGGGGAAAAGCAACACAGGGAAGCTAACAGACTATTTGGAATTATTTATAATTATGATTTAAACATGGAATATTTAACACATGATTCAAATATTTTTAGGCGAGCAGAGGCCTTGGAGATGGCCCACCACTGTGTGAAAGTAAAAAAAATGTTAGATTAAATTTATCATAGATTTGATAGTTTTATTGTACGACTGAAAAAGAGTGTCACAAAGCACAAGGAAAAAAATAGAATGCAAATTATGGAGACTTGAAGTGGCCAAAGTGCACCATTTCTCCTTTATTGCCAAGATTTTTGTTTTAGGGGGTACCTGGATGAGCAGAATGGTGGCCATTCATGTCTGCTCCCCCCAGGTGAAGCTCGCCCATTCATTATCTGCATCCCTTATCCTCACTAGGGTTGTAGGTGTGCTGGGGCCAGCTATCTTTGGGCAGTGGGCAGGGGATACCTTGAACTGGTTTGCCAGTCAGTCGCAGGGCACACATGGACAGACAACTCACATGCACATTCACACTTAGGGACATGCAAGTTTTTAGGAATGTGTGAAGAACCCAGCTGTAGAACATGCAAACTCCACATGGAGAGACTGCAGAAGCTGGAATTGAACCCTAAACCTCAAAAACCTTGGGGCTGCGTACTAACCACCCAGTCATCCTTAGATGAAACTCAGGTTACGTTAAATAAATACAATTTTTTGACCCGTGACTATTTAAAAAAATGTCTGCCTAAATGATAGTATTTTGGCTTATTCAAATCAATATTGTCATTAATGTTTTTTTAACCACTAGGGGGCACTAAGTAATACTTAACGTCTATTTAAATCTGGACTCGATAACATTTCAATGATGTTTAGAATGAATAATACGTATAACATGTTTCCTATAATTTTATTCATATAACAAAATACAAAAATAGTGATTTGGAAACCAGAAGTGATCGGTTCACCATCCAAAACGGCCCACTAGCTTGCTCTGATCATCCAGATCTTTTTGAACCTTCTTCCTCATGTAGAAGATGGGACAGTCACGGCTGAGGAGGAGCATAGCACGACACTTCAGGTCACGGGCTTGCGCATTGTCGAAATGACTTACTGTACCTGGTGCAGAGGACGTCTTCATGAAGGGACCCTTGGCAACGCTGACACTGAGTCCACAGTCTGGAGAAGCGCTCCTCCAGAGTGTTCAAATGGAAAATCTGAGGATTCCAGACCATTTAAAAACAAATAGTGACCAGGACTTTTGAGAGTGTCTGCCCTAAGCAATCTTCTCCCCCAAGCAATGTTCCCTCTGAATTGTGTGGGTGAGCAATTGCACACTGCGCAGACCTTCTCACCACAAAAGAAAAGCTATCCTAACCAGAAAAACCAGGGCTTACAATTGGGTGGCAGTTTGCTTTTTACAAAGGTTTTTTATTATTGTATTATTTTAAATCTCTAAAACAAACTATAGGGACAAGTGTGGTTTACTTTAATTATCACCAGCACAGTTAGTCTACGTAGCTACGTGACCTTTCTTATCTTCGTGACTACGTCAATGTTGCAGTGCAAGTCTCAGTCTGCATTTTAGGGAAGAGGCTCTTTCGGCTCTGCTTACAAATTTAAAAATAATAATAATAATAATAAAATACGGGATATTTTGGCACCCAAATGACTTCAGATTGTTTTCTGTTGCTTTAATCCATGTATTACCAAATTATTAGATAGATAGATAGATAGATACTTTATTCATCCCCTAAGGGAAATTCACATTTCCAGCAGCATCCCTGAGCTGAGAACAATCGAGAACAATCGAAAATAACACGGGAGCTAGGTGAAACTATGGACAAAATTACTTAAAAAGGGGGGGGGGGAATAAAGCAAAAACAGGTGAAAGACTAAAAGAAAAGAAGCCATAAGACAACAAGAAAAAACAGGCAAAAAGGGAAAGAAAAAAAGAAAGTATCAAAAGGGAAAAGAGGAAACTAGAGAACAGTGAAGAAATAGGCAAGAAGTAAAAAGCCAGGAAAAATGAAACGGAAGAAAAAAAGGTAAAAAAAAAACAGAAGAAAGCCTCGTTTTTGGGCTCTTGTGTTACATTCAAATAATTTGCAAATTATTCGAATGTAACGGTCAAATTTTATGCCAACATTGTGCTTCCACTAAATAGTGTGTTTAAATAAAGTTCTGTATTGTGCAACCAACTAAATAAATCCACAAAACATTAGTATTATGTAACAAAATATACTTTTTACAAAAACCGAAAATCTCATGTGGTAGCTGTTGTAAAAACAACTGATGTGTGTGGGCCGTGCGACCTTTCCAATATTAATGATTCATCCAAATGTGAAATTCTAACTAGTGAAGCTAGCAGAACACAACTTAATTTGATCTCAGGTTTTGGAAATGTTTGCTAATTAATCATTTGGTTGCCACACTTAGGATAGATGTTCCAAGCTACGCTCAAAGTTTGTGCGATTGCTCAGATCCCTGGAAGCGTAGAAGGAACATTGCCTCCATGTGCTGACTCACCTCTTTTTGGTACAATTCCGACTCTTTCTTCTTACAGAAATCGCAGACAGCGGCTGCAATTGCACATGATACAATTCAGATCTGGAAAGCCGATTGGCAAACCGTTGGACGGGCAGCGCGTGCACCCACCGTCTGTCTTGAGTACGGCCTTGCAGCCAATACAAGTACTCCTCTTCTGTGCAAATGCCATTAAGCCGCCTACCTTGGACGTCAGCACCGTTTTACAGCGTGTGTGGTCACCCTCTGTGAGCAAAAGTTACTGTTGATCATTCACGATCAACAATAGAACCAAGTACCGTATATGCCTGCATACAAGTCAAATTTAGAGCCATAAAAATAATGAAATTAGGGCTTATAGGTGCATCAAACAAAATGAACACAGCGGGCTTAAGAAAGGCATGGCCACCCAAGTCGAACTCCGTTAAGTTCCGCCAAGCTCAATCCTCAAAAGTCAGATTTTACCTGGCCCAGTGTCTTAGCCTTCATTTTTGATCTGGCATAGCCTGATCTCATCTTACTGCTCAGTCAATCTGCGCTGTCACAATTGTGTTAGAGAGGGACCACATCTTCCTTTTATGTAATTTAATTTGTTTTATTGCCTACCTTTGTTGATAATAACTAGTCCCAAGAAAGTTAGTGATAAGTGGAAAACTTACAACGAGTCAAGGGAAGGAAATTATTGCAAAAGACAAAAACGGTGTACCGTTGTCGGCCATCAATGCGCTACATAAAGGTACAGTAAATGGTTTAAATAGTTTTATTTTTAAATTCATCACTAATATCTAATTATTGTCTACGCAGTTAAATTACTGTAGTTGTTTAGGTACACATCTAATTCATATTTTGAGAATGTATTTCTTTTAGTATCCGACTACTTTAAAGTAGCTTCATGTGGTCCTCTCATATCGCTGTAGGCTTATATGAGAGAATGTACAATAAGTGTAAGGGAGAAAAAACAAATCACTAGTCCCAAGAAAGTTAGCGATAACGAAATGTGGAAAACTCGACAACAATCGAGTCGAAGAAGGAAATTACTGCGAAATACAAAAACGGTGTACGAATGTCTGCCGTTTAAGCGCTGTATAAAGGTACAGTAAATGGTTTTATTTTTAGTGCAGGTATAGTCATCTTTAGCTACATATTTAAACACTTTTTGTGTTTGAGGTACACTATTATTTTGGGAACATATTTCTTTTAGTATGTGGCTATTTTGAAGTAGTTCATTGGGGTTGGCTTGTATGCGAGTATATACTGTAAGTTTAAGAAAAAGGAGGGGGGGAAAAAAAAATCACTGACTGAGTAGGACGTTTTCTGCTTTGCTCTCCCCCAAAATGGGCTCGAATATTCTCAGCAGGGGCTTGGACAGCTGCTGGTCCAGGTAGTGTTGTGTGTCAATGGGAATGTTGTTTTCCAGCACATAGATAGGGTCCTATCAAGTAATGAGACATAAAACAATGGTATTAGCTCTTTAGGGTATGACTGAAAACCCAATTGAAAATATCAGTTGGGATAAAAATAACCCAATTTGGGTCAATAGTGAACTGATCCACCACTTGGGATATTATGGAGTCGATTTTTGTTACTAGTGCAAAGGGCAGCCAATTTGTTACGAGTTTCTCTAACAACAACTTATGTTATTACTATGTTATTTTTGGAAATAAGGGTAAATACTCAGTCAACAACTAAAACACATATTTTACAAGAAAATCACTATGACCCACCTCAGTGGTGAGCTATTTTTAGACCACCACGCTAGAGAACCCTGCTCCATACAAATTCCATTAATGTATCTATTGACAACCTAAAAGAAATCTGGTAGAATACAAAAACCTAACAAGTACATTACTTTCCTCTTTGATTTACTTTAATAAATGAGTTGAATCCGAGTCATTTTGTTGGTAACATCCCCATTAATTGGGCTGTACACTGCAAAAAAAAAAAAAAAAAAAAAGATTGTTGAATGGGGAGACAATTTTGTTTACTTCAAGTATTATTTATCTTATTTCACATATTTGCTTTCTTAGTAAATATAGAAAAAAAACAGTTTGGCCTTGCTTTTCCCTACTATAATAACACTTAAAATTAGAATAATAAATAATGACAGGGCGGAGGCAGACCCTTTTCCTCATTTTACGTTTTTCCCCCATATTTTACTCATAACAGGTGTTAGAAGAAACACCTAGATGGAGAAAAATAATATTCAAACCTGCAAAACTATGTGCTCAGTCTAAGATAAATTGTTCTTATATTACTACACCACCACTGTCACAAATTTTATAAGTGGGCTATTTCCAGTGTAAAAAAATAAGTGACTTGTCATTATATACAAAAGAAAAAACAAAGTTTGATTAAAAGTATCCCAAGTTATGGATCCCTCCACTTTATGGCCTCCTTTGTTCTTTCTTTATTTTGACCTTGCTGTTTTTAGAGTATAAAGTAAACCTGACAGAGAGCAGACCTCTGACTTCATGTACGCCGCCGCTCCTTTGGAGGCCCTGACGATGACGTACGGTACCCGATCGCCCAAATTGGGAGCGCTGCCCGCGTCTCGTTTCCTCATCCTGCCGAGTACACACAACGGTAGGCGGTCCTCAGTGACGAGAGCTTGTCGGGGTAAAAAACAAGTTGTTCTTTCGAACCTCTCGGCCAGCTCCACGTGAGCTTGCTTGCCGGCGTATTCCTGCGCCGTCCGCGTCAGCTCCTTTGTGATGACCAACTGGCTGATGTCGATGCGGTTGCACAGCAGGTCCGAAATGACCTCTTTTGCGTGACCCACTGCGCCTTGGGGGTCCCTGAAGATGCAAGAAAGATGGGCACCTTCACAAAACAAGATCGAATTCCTCGGGTCGATGCGTGTCGAACGTACCTGTCGATGAGGATTTTCTGCAGGCAAGTGTTAATTAGGTTGGCCACGAGGGGGCAGTTGTCCCTGCGGACCGTTTCGATGCCTTTGCAGTCCATCTTGTCATGCACGTTTGCGTTTGAGGAGAAGTAGAGGCCCGCATAGCGTTTTTTGTTGATCAGCAAATATGGAAAATAGACCTGCAAAGATGACCAACGCAGAACATATCAATGATTAGGTTTAAATAATCAGTAGACAAGGGGTAAGGTCTTAAGACCAAGCGCGAGTCTCGAGCCCGACCCCAATTTCAGTCATTATGTTCAGGTGAGGCTGTGTTTCTCTCTCGCTGACTTTTTATAAATAAATAAATATACATTTATACAAATGTATACTAAAACCATCTGTGAATACTAACCTAAAAAAGGCGACTATTGAAAAAACTCTAAAAGTGCTGTTGTGGTTTATGGCCCAATTTTAAACGTGTCAAAATAACAGAGGGCCTTAAAATTTTCCCAGCAACTCTTAAAAAAAACACAAATGATGGAAAACTATAATGTAACCTTTGCAGACATGGAAATATTTAAGATTTAAATAGCTATACAGCCTTGTTTAATTTAGATTTTGTTACAAAAAGACAGCCTTTGTTAAAATAAATCCCGTCTTCTCCTCCCGAGTTCTCACAAAGAGCATGCTATTTTTCAGTATCTTTGCATTCTTCTAGTGGTCAAGTAAATACATTCAAGAACTTTTTTGATGAAGAGATTGTGCTGCAGAAAAATAATGGATAAAGTAAAAATATTGAACATCATTTTGCTGATTTTATTTATCCATTTTACAAAAACATAAGTTAAAAAAATTATTTGTTGCACTAACAGCTAATTTTAGTTTATTTTAAGTATCATTTGGTATTTTCCTAGAACAACAATATAAAAAATATAGGAAAAATGTGAAAACCGGTGAAAAATATATAGTAACTTATAGTAGATTCCCAAATTACAACAAATTAATCAACCAAAATGAGTAACCTCTGTTACGTTCCAAGCAATGCTTACCACAGATGATTAAAAAAAAAATAAAAAATAAGAAAAACTTTATACTATCAATTTAGGTAACAGACCGTATGTTCCAGCCTACAAGGCGCACCTAAAAACCTCAAATTGGCCAGAAAATTGAAAGTGCGCCTCATAACACAGTTATCAGTTGATGAGGGCGACAAAATACAAAGATACGGTGGATGAGATTGAAAATGCATTCAGTATTTTAACATGTGCGTTACTTCATAATCGAAAAACATTGCTGACCAAATTTGCAAAACATTGGATGCAAAGGGATTTGAAACCGGGTTGCGAATCTGGTGTGCCATATACGGAAAATTAATCTTGGATTAAAAAAAACAATAACAGGATTCCTACAGCTTAAGGCAAGTTAAATTCAAGACTTTTTAAGACTTTATAATGCCTTTTGAAATTCAATTTAAGACTAAATCTGCCCAAAAAAACCCCACAATTTAAACAAACCAATTTGAAAAAACACAAATATTACTTAGACACAAAACATTGTGCCTCATACACATTACACGGCACAGCTTTTGGTCAATTCGGATGGCCATTACTCATGAAATTTAAACATTCCCAAGACGATTTGATAAATATTACCAAAACGTTTTAGTTCAAACAAATATAAATCGTATGACTATGTTAACATTTTGAATACTGGATTTAAGACATTTTAATGCAAATTGAGGCCTTATTTTTACAATGATGAATTCAATTGTTTAAGACCTAAAGGATCTGCGGGAACCCTGAATAATATGAATTGATTTTTTATTTTGAAACATTTTTTAAAGACGATGCATCTTGAGATTTATTTTTTAATGAGTGTGCCTCAACTCCGAAATGGTTGGGAAACACCGGTCTATCTGAAGAAAACCTTACCTTTTCAAACTCCAACTTGATGGGGGCGACAAAATGGGACGACACCCACGCGGCGGCCTCTTTGCCGATGTCCATGGCCTCCTGCACCGTAGCAACGCCCAGCTTTACCATGACAGAATCGGTGTCGCCATAGATGACCTGTGAAGTAGGAGAAATTAAGGTCAGCAAGATCAAGATCAGATCATGTGAAAGAAAACCAGAGGATGAGGGGTTTTACACCTTGGCGTCGCCTTGGTAACCATTGGAAATAATGTACTTGGACTCCACCAGTCTCTTGGTTTCCTCGATCATTTGCCTTCCGAACCCGGTCACGCTCTACATGTGAAAAAGAAAAAATAAACACCCTGGAAGCAATCGTCTCACACACGCATTTCAGTTTCTCTTTGATTCAACACAAAAGTAAGGCGTTGGGCAAAAAAGATGACTCAAGAGGAATTGTTTCCTGTCAGAATCTCATCTCTTACTGGAGTAGTATCTAACTGGTGACATATTTTGGCAAAAAGACAAAGAACGAATCCACATTGTGTGCACATTGGTTGAGAGGACCCCTATAAGTAAAAAAACACAAAAAACCCCAAACAAAAACAAAAAAAAACTTGTCATATAACATTCATTTAGCCCAGCCTAAGTTCGTGAATCCGCTAGTGAGGATAGTTAGTAGACGATCCCGATCAAAGAAGTACCGTAAATAAATTGAATGCTGTTGAAAGCTTTTAAAAAAATATTCAGTTTTGGTCTCTTTTGAAAGGTAACAATTTGACGTTTTGTTCCAAATCACTGCAAATGCTACAGACATTAATGAATCTAAGTTGGAACACACAGAAACAGGTTTATATTCTCGTCTCATTTTTTTCTGCATGACATGTTCTCGAAGAGGAAGAAGAAGAGTCAAAAATGTGATAAAGTCGTACGCTCACCTGCGAGATCTCCAAGCACGGCAACTTGCCCACCTGAGCGCCCGTAAAACCGTAGACGGAGTTAGCGCTGATTTTGAGGGCTAGCTGTCGGCCATCCAGCACCTGCTTCTTAAAAGGGTCCGTCTCCTTCTTCAGCTCCGCTTTAGCCCTGCAATGAGTGAGACCCCCCAAAAAATGGTGCAAAGGTTTCACGCCGCTTTATAAAACCGCACGCCAAGAGTTGCAATTCTGACCTCTTCCTGGCCGACAGCAAGTTCTCCAGGATTTCGGGTAGGAGGCCTTTCCTCACAGAACTCTTCACAAAGTGATCACCAGTGGGGGTCTTGATGAAGTCCGCTGGTGACAATCTACATTGCAAAAACCAACAATCACAGGTCACTATACAACTACAAGAGGGTCTTTTTTTGGACATATGGCAAGCAGTTGAGTAAACTCACCCCAGTTTATCGACCGAACCTTTCTGCAGCAAGGTGGTGTAGCATAGGTTGTGAGCCATCATGATGGAGGGATACAAGGATGAAAAATCCAAGGTGGCAATGGGGACGCTGTAATAACTGAGAAACAAATGCAAATCACAAAAAAAGCACGTTATTTTTTACAAGTATCATCACAGAAACGGCAAAAACATACCTAATTAAAACAAAATTGCATGACTAAACTAGCCATCAGAGGATGCTGAAACAGAATTATTACAAAACTAACTGCCTTTAAAGGGACACTGAGTAATGATTGGCAACTGGATTTCGCTATATTGTGTAGTGTAGCAAAAGGTAAGGGCTACCAAGCACAGAGAATGCAAACTATGGCGACTCAAATGCATCATTTTACTTCTCATTAACTTGCCTAGTCTTGTCTGACTTTTCCAGCACACAAACATAGGGTATTTGACGTTAGCAATCCAGACACTAGCATTACAGACTAGTTTGGCTAATTATTGAAGTCAAAATGTTGGTTTATCTTAATATAAAACCTCGTTGGTTTCTCTTAAAATCAGAATTCACAACTTATACTACAATTTGAATATGTCTAAACAGCAAAAAAGAAGAATTATCTATTGGTACTGAGTGGCAAAGGCGGTTAAAAAAATAAAATGTTATAAAAATCAATATTGATTTATGTGTGAAATCTAGGAAAAATATAATAAATATTATAAAATGTAATGTCTTTTTACGAAATGTATTTACAAAGTTGGACCCTCTCTTAAAAATAAAAATCTGGGGGAAGTAGTAAATAAATCCAGTCCATACACATACTCTATAATCCAAGTTCATAGTTGAGAACCTTCATAATGAAAAACGAAAGAAAAAAACTTTTTTTTTTTTTTTTTAAAGCATTATCTATGAAAAAAATTTAGGTCATAATTAACCTCAAGGATCTTAAGTAATTGTGGGAGGGAGACAAGTTTAAAGTGGTATTTTTGTTGGCATTATTCTTATTTCATATATTTTTATCAAATTGTCAAGTGTCCGACAGTGAAATAAAATATGCGGAATAATAAGATTTTGTCTAGAGAGTGGGTTTACCGGTTTTGTTGATTTTTGTCTCAAAATATTTGCTGTGGCCCCACCTAAAATCTAAATATTTCATTGCACTTTTGTATGCAGTAAGTGTATACAGTCCCCTACAGTTATACACGAAAAAGCACGGTAGCTCTCACTCGTCTTACTAGTCTTAATTTATAGCGCTTTATAGTCCGGTGTGCCTAATGTGTGAAAAATATTTGCCAAAAGACCTTTTTTGGGGGGCTCCGCCTTGTAGTGTGGGAAATGGTATATATATGGTATATATTTGGTGAAATGGCAAGCAAGTACCCTTTCTCTGGCTCAATAACAGTGGCTCCTGTGTAATCTTCTCCTCCCTGCGACCTCACAACTGGCATGACCAGGTCCTGCTTGGCAGCCTTAAACATGGGCAAAAAACAAACATTTCCAATTGAAAGATCAGTAACAGTTATTGGTGCATTTTCCGATTGTGTGTCTTACCTGCCGCAGCAGTTGGGACACAACTTTGATCTGCTGCCCTCTGGACAGCAAGTATGTGAGAGGCACTCCGGTCACTCGGGCCATCTCCATGTAATTGATGACACACATTAGCTTCTGCAGCAGCCGCAGAGGCAGGAATGCGTCTTTCAGGCAATACACGGCCAACCGCCGCCGCGTCTGTTCGTTGCCGTTCTGAGGTGGATCAGAGAAGTTTGTGTTCGTGGAGCCGTACAAGGGGAAGCGAATATGCAAGCGTGCGAGTGCGTTACTTGAAGATCTGTGATGATAGAGTGCTGCACGTCTTCCTTCTGTTCTTGCAGGAAGTGGAAACTCACAGCATTCAGTGTATAGGAGCGCAGTTTGTAGTCCCTGAGAAGAACCTAAAATGCAAAGAATTGTTTTTCTTTTCTGGACTGAAACGAGTGCAATGTGACACCGACCTGCAACAGATCAAACTGAACGCGGCCCTCCATGTTGATGATCTTGTTCTCCCTGCGGCCCATCTGCTTGCTTTGAAAATTGAGCTCTCGCAACACCGACTTGATCCCTCTCACACGGCCCAAATACGGGAACAGATTAACCTGTGCACCAACGAGGGCTGCGTTAAAGTTATGGCTGCGCGGTATTCTCCAAACATTGATTTATTTTTTAAATTTTGTATACTTTTAAATACTCTACAGTTGATTGAAAAAAAAACCAAAATAAAATATTTTTACAGGCCCAAACATTAGTTTTACAAATAAAAGTACTGTATACTGTAGAAATTTATTTATGACCAAGAGCTACTATGTTCAGGACTGTTTAGCCCAGGGCTTGGCAACTCAAATGTCGAACAAGCCATATTGGACCAAAAATATGTGAATGATCATATGAACATACATTTTTTTATTATTAAATATAGAAATTTGCCTTTTTTCCCCATAACGTGAGCCTCACATACAAGGAGCTGACATAATAGTCTGCAATCTTGCTGCTATGGGTACCAGAAAAAAAAAAAAACATAAGAGGCTGGACCCGAATACTTTTCAGTTGCATGACGTAATACAACATCCAGTGGTAAAGTACACACTGTCCCTTTTAAAGAAAGTTCGATTTGGGGGTTAAAAAAAGGAACCTGGGGAAAACGTTTAAATTAAGGGTAAATAAGTTTCAACAAACTTTACGTTCTTAACTTATGCTAAATAAAATCTGTTATAACTTTTGCCTCACCAAAATTACGTAGCTAGTAAATGTTGCAACAGTGTCTTGTAAATAACCCAAACCAGTATTTTCCACTTAAAAACAAAATAAAATTTGCATATAACAATTCAAGAGCAGCAGACATTCATAATCAGCATCTAATTTAGACATTCATATAAACTCCTAAATGTGATTTATTTTTTTATTCAAACCAAGCAGACTAAAAGTTATTTTTTTAAATGTTAAAATTATTTTGCGTTTTTTTCCAGCTCTAATTGAGGCCAATCAAAGGTGTCAAAACCTTTAAAGCTGCAGCCCGGTTCAGCAAGTAGGGAAAATCAAAGTTCTGGATGTTGTATCCTGTGATGATGTCTGCGTCGACGGTTCTCAAAAATTCTGCCCAGCTCTGCTCAGAAAGAAAATGTCATGAAGCGGGTTGCCGAAGGTGTGCTGGCGCTCGGTGAAACGGTACTCGCCTGCAGAAGCTGCTTTTCTTGAGTGAAGCACAAAATCTGCGAGCCCACGATGCTGGCGCACGACTGCAGCGTGAAGACCGTGCGGATGAAGGGCTCCGTCTCTCCCTGTCGCTGTACCATGGACGCGATCTGAATCACGGGGTCTTTATCAGCTTCGGGGAAGATGCCTGAAGGAGCCAAGGACATGTATTATAATGTAGTTAGGAGTGGGCAGTATGAAGATTGTAAAATCGTCAGGGTTTAATGAGATTGTGATTAAAAAAAAAAAAAAACACACGCACGAAACGAGATGCTTGTTAAGATTGTAGATTTTTGATGAGGTCTTATAAGTTTTCTCTGTTTTCATATTGCATAAATGCAAAAGGATATTTCATAGGATGCCAGTTCCTTAGACTCACTGTTCGTTGTTTTGACTGTTACATCATTGTTGCTATCGGCCAATCATGTTGCTGTTCTTTGACGCCACACCCTTTAGGACTCATCCGTTTTTGTAACTTTGAAGATTTGATAAAAAGAGGGGGCTTGGACAAGGGGTTTAAGACGGGAAAAAAATACTCTTATCTGAAAGCTCCTCCCCTGGTCCTCCTTGTGAGATCAAAATTCTTTGATGTCTTGTTGCCTTCTTTTGAGTGTCAACTAAAGTTTGAACTTAACAAACCAAAATTCTTGATTCATGCGCTTTATTTCCTTCTTTGAGTTTCATTGTGCCTTTCATTTTAATAAGCCCAGAATTGAATACAGCTGGAACATATTTTTATGACTAAATTTTTAACCAGAATATTTTCGAAATTAGTAAAAAGTACCTTTTCTTCCAGCACATTCAATGTCAAAACTGAGGACACGGAGCGGTGCGATCCTCTGCCACTCTCCTTCAGCTGGGTGACTTATCAAGTCGTTCCAAGCCACATCCACTTCATACTGACATAAAGATTCCTAAAGGGAAAAGAAGTATACTTTATCAGTAAAAAGCCCCCTAGAACCACATAAAAGCAAAGGACCTTGTTGGGATGCTTTGAATGCATTTCTGCTGCAGTATTTTCTTCACGAACTCTATACCGGCTTTTGGGAAGTTCAATCCAGCAACATCCAACCACATCACAGTCCACCATGAATCTGGCAATACAAAACACTGACAATGAATACAACTTGCTAAGATTCTATTAAACTATTTGTTTTTACTGAAAAAATAGTCTTCACAGGTTCTACATATCCTGGTTATTTCAAAACTTTATACATATATTTTCTGTACCACTTGTCTGTTATACTGAATACACGCAGCACTGTGAACATTAAGGGTGAGGGAAAGTTCTGGCTCTAATATGAATTTTGAAGACTAAAATGTGTCAACCCCAAACCTCAAAACTAGTAGGCATACGCATGATGAATCCATAAGACGTCCACTCATAACCCACCTGATTTCAAAATCGATGTTAGCTTCAAACGATTGGTAGCAATGGACAGGAAACGATGCAAACTTCAAGCCCTGCTCCAGCAGCCGCTTGGCGGGAGCGATGAGACGGGGCATCGCCATGGTAATCCGCAAGAAATCAGCACTTTGATTGCCGTGGAAACCGTACATATCTAAATAAATGGAAAACAAACATGCTTGAAGCCTGACAGTCATCACTAAATTGCTCTCAGTATTGGTTCAGCATTTTGTGGCTTTGGCATGCTCACTTTCTTTGCGGGTAATGTCCACAGCCAGAACAGTGATTGAGACGTTGTCTTTATTGGAACGCATGTCCTTCAACACGGCCGAGTTGAGTTCCCTTTTAAAATCACCCAAGTAATCCGAGGTGAATCCTTTTCCCGTAGAGCAAAAGAACACATTTCAGGGGGGAACGCAATGTTTTTATAAAAATAGACGAACACAAGTATTCACCCTTCGGGGCCGGGACATAAAAGTAAGGAGCGAAGCCGTGAACGTGGCAGCACACACTGTTTCCGCTGTCAGTCACTCCGAACATCCGGATGATGGGCACTTTTCCTTCCGACTGCCCGGGCATGCCTGCCACAGCCGCGCCTGCAGGAGAGCACAATGCAAGTCAGTCAAGGTAGCCATTTTTGGACAAATAAACAAGTTGCACTTTTATATTTACTTGATATTTAGATTTGACATGTGAGTGCCTTGTCATAGTTTTATAAAAACACACACACACACACAAGCAATGATTTTCCTCCATTACTGTGAACAATATTAGAAATAAGACTGTAGGGTCGCGGTCCCCCCCCCCCCCCCCCCCCCCCCCCCTCATCCCCCCCCCTTCTTTACATTGCCATGGCAAAATAATGTTAAAAATAAAAACGCGGAGGGTAAGATACACTCCTTAACAGTAGATAGTGATGATGCCTAGCCACTCCTTGCACATCTGTTTCTCTGCACTATTGTACTTACAGTGTTATTGTTACTGTTTACCCGACTTGTTTACCTGACTGCCCATTTTGCACATCTGGTTAGCTGCTCCTCTTGCACTATTTGCACTACTATAAAATACTATACATAGCCATAATTATTTAGTATATTATTAGTACTAAATACTCCAACCCAATAAAACATTTTATTTATATCTGTACATTCAAGGAAACTCTGCGGGTCAGATGTATCGACATTTCGTTCTGTATACACGTGTACTAGAATGACAATAAAGTAGATCTTAATCTGATTTCTTCTTCCTGTTCAGTCAGTGGGCGCCGTCCCAATTGTGTTTGAGAGGGAGCACATCTCATTTCATTGTGATTTTGTTTGATTTCCTTTTCTTTCCATAATAATGGATCCCAAAAATGACTCGCGAGGCAGGTGTGGTTGTTTTCAGGACTACATCTGGTTTGGAGATCAAATTAACTTTTTAAACACATTTAGGCTAGGGCATGCAACAAAGTGTTTCTACCATTAGCGACAGGAGCGGTTTTCCACCTTTGAGGCTAATAAAAAGAAATGTCATTTGGATTTTATCCCGTGTCTCTTAGACAATCAGATGCATCAGAATACACATGTGAGTGTGAAGTCTGCCTTGTACCATTTCCTGGACAGATTTTCTTGCGTATAATTTGCGCGAGTTATGACAAATGATCAAAGATGTGCATGACGAATGTTCAAAAGTGTCGACTATTGAGATCTATAAAATAGGCTCAGGGCGCAGGCTCTAGTATTATTACCATTATATATATTTTATAAAATCATCAAACTTTATACAGTGAACTAAAACACACTGAAAACTTAGCTTTTGTCTGGAGATCGGGTTTGGCTGTTTGTTGAATTATGTCTTGAAATATATGGTCTGGCTCTCACCGAAATAAATCTGAGTCAAAAAGGTTCCCGGTCTCTGATATATATATCTTAGTTAAAACTAAAAAGAAAAAAAACAATGCCATGAATTGATATTTAAAAAAATGCTCATTTTTATTGGAGTTGAGATGATGCTATTATAGTTTAAAGTTCAAAATGGAATATAGTCACTGTACACACATTACAATGAGATGTGTGAAAAATCAAACCTACCTAGTGAAAAATAGTGAACATAAAAAGACATTTCAAGTAAACCAAAGGACTTTTTCTATGGTTTAAAACTATGCATAAGATGTAGTAGTTATAATGATTGGCTTGTTTGTTGTGGTGATTTAGCTAGTCATCCACATTAATCTTAAGGTACAGTATACATTTCCAAGGTGGTTAGGATTAGTTAAAGGAGTCCACAGCTTTTAGTGAGCACATTGATAAGTAGTTTTTGCTTAAATGGTGTTGAAAAGTTAGCGTAACATTTTCAAACGGGAGAATAAACAGTGACAGAATTGGCCAATGTGTTGTTTATGAAGTCGTTTTAGTGAGTGTATTGGAATGTTTGTGATGCTAAATGCACTACTTTTCATTCCATCATTGTTACGATGCACTATTATAACTTAGGTCAATGTTTAAGCACAACGTTGTAAATAGTTTTGTCAATTAATTCCATCAGTCTTTTATCTTTTTTTCCCTCATTAATGTTTTGATTACACGTTTATCCTGGAGCGCCATGTCTCGTTGCATACAATGTTTCTCAACCTTGATATAAATGACAAGAGACAATTCAATTGTTTAGTGTGACCTCTTGCTTCGGTTTTATGAGCTCAGAGGATGTAGACGCTTTGAAAATAACAGCTTTGCCAATTAGAGAATCCTGTGGTAAAAATAAAAACACATTCTCTATATAGCTAATTTATAAATCCTCAATCTGTAGTAGAGTGTACCTAAATAATAGTCCAAGTCAATCTGTTGAAACACCATCGGGTCAGACGTTGGGTTGAGTGGCGGGGCAACCGGCCTGTGCCAACGAGGGTTCAGGTCTGCCGAAAATAGCTCACCTGTCACAAAAATGTTGGAGCTGTCAATTCAAGCATGGCGTCAAATGGAAAATTCAGAAGCGAAACCTTTAACATACCGACAGGAATGACATTATGTCCGGCTTGCCCCTCCAGTTCTTCCGAGTCCATGTCCACATCATCAAACATGGACAACTCTTCCTCAAAGTGGGATGGACTGTCTTGCCATTCTCCACCCGCCTTGTTTCGTTTTGCTTGAGAAAAGCCACCCGTCAAAGGTGCACCATTGCGCTTTTTATAATCCATGACTACACCTGTAAAACAACAACAAACTTCAACTCCAAGTGAATGATCGACAAAAACTTCTTCAACCACATCATGTACTTCATTTGTTTTATTTGTGACAGGCAACGGTTGCAATTAAAAACTATAGAACGTTCACAACCTTCTATGAGCAAAATAACTTTGTTTATTCAACTGACATAACAATATAATGCCACAGCAAAAATAAAATACTGTAATGAATGCCCCATCATATGGGATATGTTGAGGAAACTGAAATTATGTTTAGCTGTGGTGACAGTTAATTGATATAATGCAATCATGAATAATTTATACAAGTTGTTAGTATTTTCGATCTTTTTATAGCATCGACTTTAATTAGCAGATCACTACCTTGTTTCAGGTGTTAGATGTTTCAGTTTTATACAACAGCGTGCTAAGACGAGCTAAGTAAGGATCAAAATGAATCATTGTCAATAAAACCAAAACATTTCCGGACTATTCTAATGACTAACGTTCATCGAATGTGTAGTTAACTTAACGACGATGAAATCGTTTCAATTTACCTTACTTCTTCTCAACAGTCCAGCTTGACTCCCGCCACTCTTGTTTAATTCGGCGCAAGAGCGCGGAAACCAACTTCCGGTCTATAGCCCCGCCCATCCTGCAAGGAAGTGGAACTAGTGTCATGAGTAGGCGGGGCCATAAAATGCCATTTAAACTACGGTACGTTTTTACTTTAAAAGGCAATTTTTATCAATTTAATTTTAGTTTTAAGGCCATTTTTTAATTATTATATGAATGTTAGTTGTATTGATTGAATAACCGCACTCTTGTTTCTCCTTACTCTTGGTCCTCTATAGATAATGATGGAACATTAAGTGATGAAAATTCTAAATGCAAGTGAGACTTCAATCCATCCAAAACACATTTCAACACATTAATAAATGCCAAACCAAATGAATTTGTCTCTATTACAGCTGTAAATCCGATATATCAACAAATAAACCTCCACATACTGTACCTTCACCTCTTCTAGGGGATGTCAATTCTTGACAGCAAATTTCTTAATGACTTCATAAGACAATGCCTAACAAGATTTAAATTCTTTGATATGTAAAACAAAAATAGAACTTATAGGAAATTTGATGACACTGTGATAAGTGGCTTGAGAACCATGTATTTTAAATTACCTTAAATTAAAGAAACACACATTATAAATTATGAATATTTATCCATCAACAGAATTTTTAAAATAATGTTTTTAGAATGAAGATAACATCTGCTCATTTTGTAGCACTGTCCCTGACACCACTGACCATATGTTATTCTCATGTCCAATGATACAAAGGTTCTGGATCGCTCCTCTCATCTTTACTTTTATTACTACTTTACAGATATCATATTACATTTGGACTAATCATACAAAACAAGAATGATCAAAAGTAATAAATATCATTTTATTAAAAATTATAAGAAATGTAAACACACTTTTTAAAATGTTATCAATGGATTTGTTTTCGGTTAAATCTTTAGATATAGGTAAACATTGGCGGCACGGCGGGTGCACAGACACACGGTGCAGAGGTCCAGGGTTCGATCCCAGCCCCCCTGTGTGGAGTTTACATGTTCTCCCTGTGCCTGAGATAGACAGAGAGAGAGAGAGAGAGAGAGAGAGAGAGAGAGAGAGAGAGAGCGATAGATACTTTATGGGTTACCTCCGAGCACTCCGGTTTCCTCCCACATTCCAAAGAAATGGTCCTAGGTGTGAATGACTGAGTGCGTTATCTGTCTCTGTGTGCCCTGCAACTGGCTGGCAACCAGTTTAGGGTGTCCCCTGCCCAGTGCCCGTAGATGCCTGGGATGGGCTCCAGGCCACAACACTCAAGCCTTTTATTATTTGAATATTGCTGATTTTGGCTTACAGCTGAAAAAACTCAAAAATCCTATCTCAAAATATTAGAATACTTCCTCAGACCAAGTAAAAAAATAATTTTATAACAGCAAAACTAAATCAAACATTTGAAAATGTCCATTGATGCACTCAGTACTTGGTTGGGAATCCTTTTGCACGGATTACTGCATCAATCCGGCGTGGCATGGAGGCAATCAGCCTGTGGCATTGCTGAGGTGTTATTGATGCCCAGGATGCTTCGATAGCGGCCTTCAGCTCATTTGCATTTGTAGGTCTGGTGTCTTTCATCTTCTTCTTAACTATACCCCACAAATTCTCGATGGGGTTCAGGTCAGGGGAATTAGCAGGCCAATCAAGGACAGTGATGCCGTGGTCAGTGCACCAGTTACTGGTGGTTTTGGCACTGTGGGCAGGTGCCAGATCATGCTGGAAAATGAAATCCTCATCTCCATAGAGCTTTTCAGCAGATGGAAGCATGTAGTGCTCTAAAATCTCTTGGTACACAGTTGCATTTACTCTGGACTTGATGAAACACAGTGGACCAACACCAGCAGCTGACATGGCTCCCCAAACCATTGCTGACTGTGGGAACTTCACACTGGATTTCAAGCAACTTGGATTTTGCTCCTCTCCAGCCTTTCTCCAGACTCTGGCGCCTTGACTTCCAAATGAAATGCAAAACTTGCTTTCGTCTGAAAAGAGGACTTTGGACCACTCTGCAACTGTCCAGTGCTTCTTCTCCATAGCCCAAGTCAGACGCTTCTTCCGTTGTCTTGAGTTCAGAAGTGGCTTGACCATGGGAATACGGCTATTGTAGCCCATTTCCCGGACACGTCTGTGAACTGTGGCTTTTGATACCTGGACTCCAGCTTCAGCCCACTGTCTTTGAAACTCCCCCAAATTCTGGAAGCGGCTCTTCTTCTCAATTTTGTTAAGGCTGCGGTCATCTCTCTTGGTTGTGCAGCGTTTCCGGCCACATTTTTCCCTTCCAACAGACTTTTTGTGGATATGCTTTGAAACTGCACTCTGTGAACAGCCTGCTCTTTGAGAAATTTATTTTTGTGTCTTACCCTCCTGATGGAGGGTATCAATGATGGTCCTCTGGACAGCAGTCAGATCAGCAGTCTTCCCCGTACTTGTGATTTAGTTTACTGAACCAAGCTGAGTGTTTTTAAGGCTCAGGAAACCTCGCAAGGTGTTTCGAGTTAATTAGATGATTCAGGTGATTAGTTGAATAGCCTACTTGTATACTTTTTTATGATATTCTAATATTTTGAGATAGGATTTTTGAGTTTTCTTAAGCTGTAAGCCAAATTCAGCAATATTAAAATAATAAAAGGCTTGAAATAGTTCAGTTGATGTGTAATGAATCCAGAATGTATGACATTTTTGTTTTTTTAATTGCATTACAGAAAATAAAGAACTTTATCACAATATTCTAATTTTCTGAGACAGTCCAGTATATAATCATCTCATATTCGTCAGCAGTTATAACGGAATTCACTACCAGCATTGGCAAAAATAAAAAAATGGACAATCTAATTACAAGAATATATTGACAACGTAAGGGCAAGTGCCAACAATGGTAAGGACAAAATAAACTTGTCAAAAGAGCAGACATATTTTAAAGAGCACACTAAGACCCTTGCAGTGCATACTGTGTCCAGACCAACAAGTTGTAGAGGAGTTTGAACCTGTGAGAATTTCAAAATCATTGACATACAACCACTTCTTTTTTTAAAGTAATGGAAATAGTTACTTTCCCTGGTAACCAGTTATTTTTACTATAGAATAATTCAGTTACTTACCCAGTTACTTTTTGGAAGATGTAGTGAGTATTTACGATAAATTACCCGGTACTTTTTTAAAGCAACGTGCCCAACACTGACTACTGGTACGACGCACTATTTTAGGAATGCTCTTCTCCCTGAGATTTGATCTAAAACCTCAGTGGAAATGTTTAAATCTAAGTTTAAAACACAATTCTACTCTATAGCATATCAATAGCCTATACTTTATGTTGATAATACTGTATGTGTATAATTTGCCCTAATAGAGGTTAATAGTCTGTAATAACAGTTTGCAATAGTCTTTGATACGTGCAGCCCTTTGAGACTCTTTGTGATAAAGGGCTATACAAATAAACATGACTTGACTTTTTCATGAACATACATTGCACTATTATTATAACTAAGGCCAGTCACGTTGAAATTATTTGATATTTTTTCTGCCTTTTATCCTAAGAGTCAATCTTTTTTTTCTTTACTGAATATTTACCCTGAAGTCCCACGTTTAATCTCGTTGCACGGGTTTCACTACCTCAATGAAAATAGACAATTCAATTCAAATTAACACCCCAACGACCAAATAGCCATTAAAACTATTTGTTAAGATTTTGGCATTTCTTAAGTAACACATCTGTTTACCATTCGGCATGTTTGTTTAATTGTAATATCTGGTATTTTGGAACATGGCAGTGAAATTTTGCACGAAGGTGTTCATGCGGTTTGTCTGATCAAGATTTAAAAAGGTCAAATCTCCACTGCGCAAGACCGGAAGGGAAAACGATACTAATCAAAGCAGCATCCGCAAACAAAATTAAAAGATGGTGCTGGAGAAGAAGAGCTCGGCCCGTGTGGAAGCAGGCCAGCGGAGAGTTCTGGACGACGCCACTCGGCATAGGAGGTTGAGTCGGCAGCTCGAAGCTTTGGAGAAAGACAACTTCCAGGACGACCCTCTGAGTTCGCTCCCCCCGCCCGGTCTGACAGCCCGTCTACCCGCCTTTAGCGAAACGGAGGAGCCCGAGAAGAAGAAGCGGAAGACGCGCGGTGACCACTTCAAGTTGCGCTTCAGGAAAAACTTCACGGCGCTTCTCGAGGAGGAGAACTTAGCGGACAAACCCGAACCCAACTACCTTTCGGCACTCGCGCCTCCCTCGTCGCTGCCTCCACGCCATTTTTGCTGCGTTTGCGGCTTCCCTTCGAATTACACGTGCACGACCTGTGGGGGGCGCTACTGCTGTGTCAAGTGTCTGACTACACACCGAGAAACGAGGTGTCTCAAGTGGACGCTGTGATGGACGCTGCTTCGTATCCATGGGAACTGCTCTTCAAGTGAAGGAACTTGAATGGAAACCTGACTTAGCCATGGGTTTCTAGTTTTTTTTGTCATCCACTGTACTGTCCAAGACGGAATTGCTCAATTCCAGTTCGCCAATCATTTTGAAGCCCTTCAATTCAACTTTTGCTCACGAAAAATATTTTGAAAGGACTTCATGCCCCTCAGCAACATTAAACGACAAAGAGATTCCGTAAAATTTAACACAAGAAAGGGAGCATTCGGCTTTGTAGAAAGGGTACTTCAAATTTTGCTGTTCACTATGTTGTTGAAAGGTTCGAGGACTTTCGAGCATGACATCGTTGTAATCTGCATGAGGCACGATGACATTCTTCACGGGAAATTATATAGTGGAATTGAACATTATGTTGTTTACATACACATTTAATTATTTTGTTAATGACTTGAAGCAAACATGTGTCGTTTTATTTTTTGGGTCAACTATGTGAAAGACAGCGGCTTTCAGAAGACATTTTCAAAATGTTTCTAGTGAGTTAAGTCAAATGATTTACAGCTATCGTGGTTTGATCAATAAATTGGAATTTTGCTGTACACAAATCTTGTAAATGTAGTGATTTAATTTTTATTTCCCTCCACATGCTATACACTGTAATGCTGGGATTTTCGGGTAGAATCCCCAGAATACCTGAGGAGTCTGTGATTGATTCTGGAAATAGCTCACCAGTGACGTGTCGTCACAATACTTGTAGTCTAGGAAATTGTATTTCCAACTGGCATGATGATTCATTGTCATGATCAGTGTCTTTTAAATGCATGATAAAGTCTTCAAAAATGTTGGCTAAAATGTATGTTAATCACTTAGCTCTTGAGTTGAGCAGTTCCATTGAGGTTTTTTTCTCTCTCAATAAAATGCATAAAAAACGAACTGAATATTTTGGGCTTATGAGTAAATAACAAGGCTCTGATGGTTTCCCAAGTGCTATTTCAAAGTGGTTGACTGTCATTTATATACCGAGGGATGGAATATGGCAGGCTATGGCAAAAATGACACATAAGTCAATGGAAAAATACCCCTCTTTTGTCCAGACTGAAACATGCAGGTGATTTGATAAGACTTGTGGAAACCACAGACTTACTCAAGGCCGCCCTCCTGACAGTAGATCAGAACACCACTTAGAACAATGTAGAGACTGTATAACGACAATATGAATGGATACATGGAGACATCAAGTGAATAAAACATTAAGTAAATAAGAAGATACATTCTAATGTATGGATAATCATAAGATTCATTAACTACAACTTAAATATTAAAACATATTTCCAAATTAAAAAATGTTAAAGATATAAATTAAAAAAAACATACATTTGTGACAAATATGCAGATGTATTAGTGGTTGATTAAGTCTATGTTAGTGATGGCTATTTGAAGTCCCATAAAGCAGTGAAGCCATGCAGGGAAATGCTCCATACACACGTAAGGGCTTCAAGAAGATACATTTTCTCGACTGCGCCTTCATGTGGATAGAAAAATGTATTACATGCTTGGTGCATGCAATAAAACTGGGGGTTGTAAAATATGCTCTCATGTAAAAAATAAAGAGTGCATTAAAAGAGTAAGAGAGTGTTACTAATTGTTTGTTACTTTGTGCTTATGTAACGGGTGAAAAGGTGAAATAACGAAGTACAATAAAGTGCTTATTTATTTATAATAAAAATATGCATATATTTTTGGGGGGACCGTGGTGGTTTCTTTTTTGCAGAGGACTTCACTTGCTGTTGAAAAAAACTATTACATGATGCAGATGAAGCAAGGCTGCATAGAAGTGTAAAAGCAAGTTTGTTAAGAATTGAGAGCGCACATTTCTGTGATTTACAGTAATGAAGTGAACTTTCAACTGTGGGAGGCGTTTCTTTGACGCTTTTATTTCGAACCACTCTCAAAGCTGGCGACTTCTTTCCCGTTTTTGGAAGTAGGGTTAAACAGACTCAATCACAAAAAAAACATTTTACTAGGAAAAAAAACGATCCAAAACTGGTAAGCATTTGTCAGAACAGGTCCAAGGGCACCTCAGCTGTCCTTAGGGGTGTCGGTGGTCACCATGTTAGAGACTGGGTTACATATTCATACCTGTCAACCTCCATGGCTCCATGCCCGTACAAACTGTCGTATTTTCCGTGCAAAATACAAAATAATCGTACATCATTTTTTTTCCGGAATTATACATGATGGGAAATCCCCAGGTGGCAGACGCATGCGCACAGTAGCATCAAACCGCTCGCTTCGTTTGCAACGAAAAAAACAATACCGAGATAGAAACTTCCGCAGCGAACTCCTTTGACTTGATTGATTTGCCGTTTCGTGATAGTCGGTGTATACCGGATGGTACCCATCATTGACAAATTTGCGTTTTTTTCGTACAGATTTCCTTGTACGTCGTACTCGTGTTAAAAGGCATAAAAACGTACTTTGTGCGGCAAAACCTTACAGGTTGACAGGTATGTATATTTCTCATTTTGAATAAAAGAATCAATAGATAGATAGTCCTCCATTGTGCAAAAAGTCCATGTATATGTAGGAGGTCACCGAGGAGTGAGATGTTGTTAGAAGCACAAAGTCTCCAGAAGAGCTGACACGGTACAATACTTCTCTTTATCAATAATTTGATAGGAAACATGTAATTTTGGATATTTTAAATCATTCTTTGTCAGCGAGGTTTAAAACGCGAGCATTGACTCCACGGCACCCTACTCCGTAAGGAGACGCCCACTATTAAATTACGTCAGTGGTGGAGGTGGAGTCAATGCAAGCCTGTGTCAGTGAAGGCCATGAATAATGTGTGTTGCGTTCGCGGACCTACCGTTCACAGCGGTGTCATACACAACCCATCCCTGACGTGTGCGTAGAAACGCACGTAGCCAATGTGAGTGGATGACATTTAGCCTAAAAGCTAACGCCCCCTTTTGCCTCTGTTTTCCTCGACTGACTGCGACAGCTGGCAATGTGTGGCCTGACCACTTGAAGTTCAAGCCGAAGGGTGAGTAGACGTCCTTTTTTGACTTTGTAAAAAGGGAAATAGTGAAAAAGTCGTTTTTCGGATGCTGGCGTGCGTCAACTCCGCGGTGTCCTTTGCGTGTTTCGGCTGTCGCGTTGCAATCAGCGAAAGTGGTCACGTTTTCCCCATCAAATGTGCATCGGCACGTCACAACATTTGGCAAGTGCTGAAGTTCCCCATTTCTGCTGTTTCATTTATACAGCGGATATGCAAGAATATTCGAGTTTGGTTATTCTATTCTCTGTGGGCCCTATATCTCTACTAAAACAATTGGACAACAAGTTGACAAGGTCATAATGAGGATGTTGAAGATGTGTTGCTAGAATTGTGGGGTGCGTTCCGAGGAAAAATATAATTAGTTACGAGTTATTTAATTTACAGTGTATTTTAGTAGTCTCCACCCCCGCCCCCTCGATTTTCCTTTTTCACGCATCACCTACCTCTCTGGGTCGTTGGGGCCCCAATTCCTGTGGTGTCTCTTGGGCATGTACAGCCTGGTGTCGCCCATCACTTTACAGGCCATTTTTGGGGATAGGGGTTTGATTTCCCACAACTAACAGCTAATGTAGTATTGAAAAGCCTCCTGATGTGACTCAGATACGACACCTTCATCATTTGGTTGCTGTTTTTTTGATATACCAGACCATAAATCATTTGTATACAAAACCTCTATATCTATCCATCTATCTATCTATCTATCTATCTCTCTATCTCTCTATCTCTCTATCTCTCTATCTCTCTATCTCTGTATTTCTCTATCTATCTCTATCAATCTAGAGAGACGGAGAGACATAAATGCTTTGGATCCTTCTAACAAGTTGTATCAGCTGATTGAATATTGGAGCCTGGCTAAAAGTGGCTCATCATCAAGTCTTTTTGGTGCCTCTTGAACATTACTAAGAGCTAGAGCGGGGACACAACCAAGTTCTGCTAGTACTTTTGTAGAAAATGAACTCAAATTCTAATGAGGAACGTAAATGCTTGGGATCTTTCTAATAAGTCATGTCTGCGTATTGAATATTGTAGCGCTGCCTTAAGTTACTCATTATCGGCTCTCCATTATCTCATGCACATTACAAAGCGGTAGAGATCACTACCCAACAAAGGGAAATTGGAAAAAAAAATTACAATTCAGACTTGCAATTACACTGCTAGGGACTCTTATAACATCCATCCATTCATTATTTGCACCATTTATCCTCAGTCACGGGGAATCTGGATCCAGCTATCTTCAGGCAATGGGCAGGGGACACCCTAATCTGGTTGCCAGCCAGTCGCAGGGCACACAGAGACAGACAACTCACCCGCTCATTCACACCTAGGGACTATTTGCACCGGCCAATTAACTTGACATGCATGTTTTTGGAATTTGGGAGGAAACCCGAGTGCACGGAGGAAACTCACACAAGCACAGGGAGAACATGCAAACTCTCCACGGGAAGGCTGGTAGCTGGATTTGAACCCATGACATTAGAACTGTGCTGCAGACACACTAATCACTCATCTGTCGTGCTGCCTCTCCTATAACATCTAATACCGAAATAAACTGTTGATATATGAATCGTCTTGAGAAAAATTATTGAAAATATGTATAGTACCGGTATATCATTTTTGCAATCTATATTTATTAAGGGTATTTTAAGGTCATTATCCAAATCTTTCCATAAATGAATACCTTTTTTGGGAGGCACAATGACTTTTCAATTGTGTTCATTAAAGGAACATTGTGTATTACTCAGCACCTCTTGGCCATAGTAAAAACTTCATTCATCCATCCAATATATTGACTTCAATAATAAGCAAATATCCGCCTATAGACCTGTGTTTTTTATCTGCTCGTAAGTCGAGAAATTTGTATTTTACATGACGTGAGGCTCACCTAGCGGTAGCTGACATTGTTCGCCACCTTGCTGCTACAGGTAACCCCCAAATACCTTGTGAAGGGCTGGACAAAGATTGAGTGGTTAGTTCTCTTCGGGTTTCATTGTAAATACAGCGACATCTAGTGGTCAAATAGTACACACTGTCCCTTTTAAATTAATGGCATTTCAAAGAAAGCAATTGAACAGGATTTAGTTTAGGGCTGCGATATACAAGTCTTTTAATTATTAATGGACGTCTTTTTTGATTAGTTGTGTAAAATCTCTCAATTCTTGAAAGAGATGCTCTTTAAAATGTTTACAAATTTGTTTCTAATTACACTTTCAAAGAAAAACTTTTGAAACTAGTTATCTGTATTTTTCTGGGGGTTGTATTGATAGTATGTAGGTAACTTTTAATTCAAAATGTATTGAAACACCCCGCGACCCTACTGAGGATAAGCGGTGCAGCAGATGAGATGAGATGAGACGTATTGAAACAATTAATAGGTTACAAAACAAATGTATTTATTTTCCGGTTGATTTATTGTCGTGCTTCCAACATTAGGTTTGACTGATATGTTTGTGTCAATGGAGTCCTTTATACGTTCCTTTTTGATAAAGTGTAGAAATGAAATCTTCACCTTTTAAATATGTAATTCTGCCTCGCACTACCTTATTACTAATGTTCCTTTAAAGACAGCCACCATCTATTTAAAGGTGAGATTGTAAGAGATCATTTTCAAAAAGCGCACTCTATTGAATACTGTTTGCCCTTTTGTATGGCTAACACAACTCCAGCATGTATCCGACATTAGCCAGCCAATTTTTTACTACGCCTAGCATGTCCTAACTTTACATTTGGAATTCCATTAAAATAAATCAAGTTTGTAGTTGATTTACATCTGCGTTTATCTTTTAGTTCTCACTTTGACAATTTAATTCAAATACTTCGGGCAAGTAGGGTGCAAAAATTTGTTATAGTTGCTTCGAGGTAATTTAAGCCTCCCTCTTTTGCGACCCCCCCCGCTTGTTTTCTTCCTGATAAGACCGCAAAAACAATGGTTTCTATTTAGAACGCTTAGAGCAAGGGCCTCACACTCGTATGCAATTCCCAGGATGATAGTTTGAGGCATTCGTCTTAATGTGAAAGTTAAAAGGATCGTGTGAATTATTTTCCCACTAGATGTCGCTGTATTCTGCCGTGTCACCTAAAACGAGTGCTAAAAGCACGACAGAAGAAAACAAAATATGGAGACTCAAAGGGACCAAAACACACCTTATTACTTTTGAAAAGAAAAAAATTGGGAAAAAAACTGAAAAGAGAAAAATGGAAAAGAAAAAGAGAGAAAAATGCATTATTTTCATAATTGTTTCATCTCTCATCTCATTAGCTGCACTGCTTATCCTCAGTAGGGTCGCAGGGGTGCTGGAGCCCATCCCAGCAATCATCGGGCAGTGGGCAGGGGACACCCTGAACTGGTTGCCAGCCAATCGCAGGGCACACAGGGACAGACAACTCGCTCGCTCATTCACACCTAGGGACAATTTGGACCGGCCAATCCACCTGAAATGCATGTCTTTGGAATGTGGGAGGAAACCGGAATGCTTGGAGGAAACCCACGCAAGCACGGGGAGAACATACAAACTCCACACAGTAAGTCCGGTAGCTGGATTTGAACCCACACAGGAGGTTCTAAAGACCTTAGAACTGTGCCGCACACGCGCTAACCACTGCGCCGCCGTGCTGCTCATAATTGTTTTTTATTTCAGATTTTATGTCTTTATTTTCTGTCTTCTTTTTCTCCCTCTCCATTTTTTTTGCCTTATTTTCCTTTACTTTTCTTTTTATTCCCGTTTTCATTCATTTTGCTTCTCTCTCTTGTTACTTCTTCCCTATTTTATTATTCTTTTTTTAAAATACGGTCTTTTTCTGAGAAAAGCTGGGTAAAAAATAGCAGAAAAGATACTTTTTGCTCACTTAGTCTCCGTCGTTAGTGATTTTCCTTAAACTCGTTTTTGGTTGCCTACGCATTGCAGCAATATCTAGTGGACAAATAAGAAACACTGTCTCTTTAGAAACAGCAGAATGTTTTCATCAGCACTGTTTTGGAGAAAATCCCCATTTGGCCCAACCTCACCCATCCTAGCTTCAGCGGCCTCCAATTCAAATGAGTTTGAGACCCCTGGCTTAGAAGTACGGCTGAGGTGGGGGATGGAGCATACCATGCGTCGATGTTTGGAGTTTTGTCTGTATCCAATCTGAGATGGTCAAAGGGCTTCTCCTGGCTGCATTCCCAAGTTGCTCTGTAAAATGCTCTCTCACACTCAAATATGCACACACAGACACAATGGTGGCGCGGTGAACTTAATGTGGGAAAACCGATTGCGCCTGAGCTCTTTTATTTTCCTTTGGTGCGTGTTGGTTCTCCACTTATAGGGCAATACAATGCACATTTGTTCTTCACAAGTAGCATGACAAGCTTTAATTGCAAAAGAATGTTTAAAAACCTTTTTTCCCACTTTTGGTAGAGCTGTTTTTTGGTCATTTGTCTGTGTAGCATGAAAATGACGAAAGTAAGAAAAGGCCAGCTTCAAGTAGTCAAAGCACCAACCCAAACCCGATGAATGACGAAAAAAGAATAGTTTATTCAAGCGCATTTAAAACAATGCACGTACTTCCATGTGCTACAATGCTACATGAATGAGCTGACTAAGGCTGCAAAGTTAATACAAGCCAGGAGATGGCAGCAGAGAGAAACCGTGTTCCAAATGCCTTAAAGCTCCTTTTAAGTTGTTTTGGGCTCAGTCTAGACCTTTCATGGTTTTATGGATTCTTACACTGTAAACATACGCTTTAAATATACAATATTTACACTGTTAACAGTCCATAAAGGCGAAAAAGTAAAACATAACAAACATTAAGATATGTTTTTTTCCCCACATGACAGGGATGGTTTGCAATATTAATCAGAGGTGTTTGGACTAAATTCCGGATATTATTAAAAGGACAGTGTGTACTGTATTATTTAGAGCTTTGCAGTAGTAAAAAAAAATGGCTTCATTCATTGAAAAAAATCCCCACATGCATTTAAAAAAAAAGAGAATTTAGCATTAATTTTACGTAATAGAAACCTCACGTAAAGGGAGTTTACATAACTGACATCTTGCTGCAAAAATGATGAGCAAAAAATGAGATGTAAAATGGTGCATTTTGGTCTTTTTTAGTCCATATAGTTTGTATTCTTCTTTGTGCTTTATAGTACTAGTTTTCTAGTGACATTAAGTGGTCAAATAATACTGTCCCTTTAAGAAAATCTTTTTTGTTCCCTCTTCAGCATTAAATGCATACAAACAAATAGACCTCACTTAAAAAGGCTTTCAAGCAAAAAAAAACCCGACAACAACCAAAGGGTTATTTTTATTGCACTAACATTAAAAGACTAACCAACATTACCTATTAGAATTTGTTTAGCATGTCCCCACGAAAACTAATGTACTTTATATAAATGACAAATGAGTCTATTCATTTTTTTCTTGCGTGCCATTGAACATCACTTGAACAAGACTCTCTTTTGTAAAACGCTACAAGTGCAGGAAAGTCCTTCACACTGTATGCTGAAGCCAGCACATTCATTGTAATACTAAACCTGGTCATATAAGTTGGCCCCACAAATGCAACAAAAGTCAATATGTATTGCAAACAAGCAGGGTCCGGTGGGGAGGAAACCGTTTACTTTTGAGATTGTTGTTGTGGTGGCGCCTTTAGTTGAAATCTTTAGTGATATCGTATCTGTGCAGACCAGGGAGATAAGTTGGTGTTTACATTCTGTTAACATATAATCCGCAAGACAAAAAAAATCTTCCTGATACAGTCAACATTGGATAATGAGTTGATGTTTTAGCAGTAAGTACTAGGGTAGTCTGACTGGTAGTGCCATTGTGCAGCGTTATTCAAACACACAGCCGAGGGCCAACTGTGGCCTGCAAGATGATAGTTTGAGACCCCTGCCTTAATATGAGAGTACAATTTTGGTGCAGCCCGCTACCTCTGTGCTAAATAATTATAATGAATTCAGACGCTCCCTTACTTTCGACCATTTGACTTACGTAAAACGGTAGATACGAAAAAAATTTCGGGATGTCGAAAAATTTCTGGAGATTGCTGTAATTTAGATTTTGTATCGTGTGCACCTTTTTTCCGAGTACAGGACATTACTGTGGTTCTTCTTTTCGCTGCTACCAGCGTGTGGCGCTGTGAGAGGTCACCCAGCATCCACCCCAAAGAAGGAATCCGGCTTCTACTACCTAGTTTGTGTGTAAACATACGAAGTGCACTGTATCGCTAGAGCTTTGACGTATTTATTGTTTAATAACTCGTGCATCCATTCAATGTGGTTGGTGTATATAAGAGGCAAGCCGTTTCTTTTGAAATTAAAGTGGAATAAGAAAGCTTGATGCGTTTGAGAAAATGGTCGGAACGCTTTTTTTTTTGCCACTTTTTGCCACGGAACCTGTTGAAGTGCATCTTCCAAAAGTAAGTTAAACTCAACTTTATTTATATATACAGAGCTTATTATTTAAAGAAATGTTCATTTTTTTAATACAAAACAATACAGGTTACTTATTCAAGCCTTAAACATACTTATACAAACCCTAAATATACAAAATATAGCACAGAAGAAAACTACGAAAAAAATTCAACTCACGGACGATCGTCCAGGACCTATCTCGTTCGTAAGTAGGGCAGCGTCTGTAGTCATCATAGTTAGAGGCAGGGCTCGAAATTTCCACCAAAGGACTCTTTGTTCTCTAGAATGAGCGTTAAGGTAGAAAAAATATTAGCTAGCATAAGGCCTGTCTGTTTGCACTCAGTTTTCAAAGTTTTTGATATTTAGTCTATTGCTTGCTTCTACAAAAATTTCAAACCTCTACTCACCAACTATATTATTTGTTGTATTTTCTATGTGTTTAATCGCTCATTTATCAGGGTTAATGGGGACCAGAACCCCGATGTGCAAAAATTTGCACAGGAGCGGCACAAATTTATTCCCGGCCCCCGCCTCAGGAATAGTCGTCCAGGGGTTATGGAATTCTGGCACAGTTGAGTTCATTTTAGGAGGGCCAAAATGGCGCAGTCCCATTCAAAAGAAATGTGGTCTGTGATTGTGAACCGACTGTAAACAGGCAGCGAGGCTTGATTTGTGTTTAATATTTTTAACATTTTTAAATGAATATTTTTAAACCCGCAATGCATTGAGGCTGTACAGTACTAAGTGCAAAGGAGCAAGGGGGTTATTAACCCTTAAATATATTTTTCCGTCATATTTTCTGAAGAAGAAAAAAGAAGATATTTGGGAACAGCGTAAGGTTTTTTTTTATCAGAGCTTGTGAAAAACCTGATGCGGCCCACACTCGGAACAGAGCCCCAGTGACCCCCTGGAACATTTAATTTGAGACCCTAGCTCTAAACGCTTTGTGCCCAGTGATTGGCCGGCAGCTTTCGTCCAATGTCAGCTGGGATTGGCTCTGGATAAGGATTCACAAGGTTTAGTTGTGTGTCCAATAAACTCTCATTTAATTATGACTGCTATTATAGACTGAATCATAATTTCATAACTAAAGAATGAGATAAGATAAAAAGCTACAAGTTCAATGGGACACACAGTGTTCCGGACGGTCTGCCAATGATTCACTAGGGTATTTAAATTCTTGTTATTGACCCAAGATCGTATGTCACTTGATGTAAACCCTCTAGGGCAAGGCCACTTTTTTCGGTTTTGTTTGAGGCGTCATTATCTCTTGACAAACATTTCCTCTCGAATGCAAAATGGTATGTCACCAATTAGCATATGCAGACTTTCAAAAGCAACTTGGTCAATCCTGATTTGTGCAATTTGTATTCTCTCGCTAAACCTAGCTGGTGCAAGACAATGCAGGAAGTTAGTGGCTTCTCTTGACTGTTTCCTGTGCAACCTGGAGTTTACAGATATTTGCAAAGTGTAAAAAAGAACTGGCATTCGGGGATAACATAAATGCTCCCTTCTATTTCTTACTTAAAAAAAGTCGATGAAGATCACCACAGATGGCCTCACCTGTGCCTATTATGTCTTGGAACTCACAAAAATGTCAATCTTTTTTTTTTTTCAAGAAAATGCGTTGAAAAATTAGCTTTTGTCTGGAGAGCGGGTTTGGTGGTTTTGCTGAATTTTGTCTTAAAATATTTGCAGTGGCGCTCTCAAAAAAACAAAAAAAATTGCTATTATGGCAACTTAGGTTAAAAAGATTCCCCGAGACCTGGCCTAGACCATTACCAGTAAAAATATTGCTCACATGATGTCAATACAAAGATTATTCTTTCGCAATACCACTAGTACTCTTTAAATACAGTACATCCTTTTTAGTGAAAGGATAATTATATGACCCGCACATAATTAATCTTCTTTTTGAGTATTATTATCATTATTATTAATACTTCGTCTATTTTTTCTAGTTATTAAAAATGACTTTTATTTAAAAATTAGCAAATTATGTATCAGTCAATCCCTTTAGAATTTGTATTTAGTAAGGGTACTTTTACATTTACATAAATAACTGTTTATAAGCTTTAAATTTTGAAAATTGCTTTGTACTCCTATGCGATTTTTTAAAAGTTGTTTACCTATTGTAGACATCAGTTTCATGTGACTCTTAATGAGGGTTTGAAATTGGTTGCTTAATTTTCAAATTTTCATACTGCACTCAAATGAATTTGAGCGATGTGTTTTTTCCCCAGTATGCCGCTGGCTCGCAGCTTGTCTGTCACATCCCTCCCTGGGCTGGAGGAGTGGGACGAGGATTTTGACTTGGAGGATGCTGTCCTCTTTGAAATCGCTTGGGAGGTCGCTAATAAAGGTAAGTGGTCTTCAGGAGGAGCGTACAGACAGAAACATGTTAGTTGACCTTCTTTGTTTTGCTTGGGAATACGTCTAGTTGGAGGCATCTACACGGTCATCCAGACCAAAGCCCGTCTGACTTCTGAGGAATGGGGCGAGAACTACTTCCTTGTGGGCCCTTACGTGGAGAGCAACGTGCGAACGCAGGTGGAGCTCATAGAGCCCACCAACCCCGCTCTTAAGAGGACCATTGACAAGATGAATGCCAGTGGGTGTAAGGTAAAGTATCACTGCCACACAAGCACAACACCAGGAGTAATATCGGGCTTAAAAAAAAATCCAGCATGACCCAGGCCTGTGGGTATTAAAGGATGACTCAGCCCAAACCCAACAAATAACAGGACAAAGTCTAAAGAAAACCCCAAATTTTATATTTTACTTGTGAGGACTTGGAAGAAGCGGAGGTGATATATGATAACAAATTAAAGCATGTCTTTTGTAACAAAATCCAAGTTAAACAAGACTGTTTATTTCATAATTCTCGGATTCCTTAACCACCTGGGTCATTGGAGCACCATTGAGGACGTAAATCTGGACAGCTCTCTCTCCTGCTGATGGTTCCTTGCCTGATTTTGTGTTGTGGCAACGTTTGCGCCATTCCTTAATGGTTCTTTTTTGTCCTCTCCTCCTCCCCCCATGGACTGTGCCCTTGAGAATGATCTTGGCCAGTCCTGATGAACATGTGATGTGACCATACCCCTACAATTTTTGTCTGCACACAGTTGACAACCGTTCCTCGCAGAGTCCAATGTGCCCTTTGATTGTGTAGCACAGTTTCTTTTGTCACATGGGCTATGTAGCTAATGCCTAGAAGATTCCTTTAGCATTGCATCTCCACACCCAGGATTTTTCTTTCCAGCTTTGCTGTGAAAGTCCATGTCTCACAAGTGTAAAGGAAGGGACCTGCGCTGGCATGGGTCTGATCTTTGATTTCACTGCTATGTTCTTGCCCCTCCAGGTGGGTTTAAGTCTGGCAAGTCTGGCTGTGGTTTGAGCGATCCAGGCCATGATTTCTGGTTCTGACCCCTCTTCTAATATGACTGCTCCAAGATGTTTAAATGTACATCTTCTTTATTTCTGTTTCTGTGGAGGTTACATTAACCAACAATTTTCCATCATTGACGGATTTTTTAAACAGTTGACGGGAAAATATTAACGCTGTAATGATTGACATATTCTGGGTCGGGTTTAGGTTAAAGATCTTACCTTTGCATAACACACACACATGCGGGAATTGGAACCTGTCCCATTCTCGCTTCCAAAGTCTCATGACATTCCCTCAGAAAGGTTAGAGGTTGTATGAGATTCTCTTCTCTCCAACACGACCTTTAAACACGGGCTTTGTGCTTTGTAGCTATGACTGACTGGTGGTTGCCTTTTAACGCGTTATTTTTAAATGAGCCTGAATGGAACCACCGAGCAGATTGCTTTGACTGCCAAGACAAAATAAGAGCCCTATCACACTGTTTGAGTTTCACTTCTGTGTAACACAACAGTGTGTAAACAAAGAAAGCCCTCTTATGACCAGTGACTTGCAGTCGGAGGATGCATGAGAGGCTCTGCCTATCCTGTCATCATGGAAATATAAAACGACAAATCTATTAAATGGTTATATTAAATTTTCTTTCTCATTCTCATCCGTTCTTCTGTTTTTATTTTTCAAAAGGTGAATTTTCATATTCAATTATAAACATTATTAATACAATTAGGATGTAACATTACTGTGCTAAGTGTCTGTGGATCCAGAGTGAGACATGCAATTATTTTGCTTCATGAAAAAGGCAGATAGCGACACAAAATGTTCTTGTATTGCGCTAAGCTTAGCCCCAAATAAGCAAATTAGTAATAGTATTGGCGAGTTAACAGCAAGCCATCCACAAATTTCTTTCTTGTTGCACAAACTTTATTTCATAATGTAGGATTATCCGTCTATTGATGCCTTTATTCAAAAGGAGCAGAGCATCGATAACATGAGAAAAAAACTTTTTTATACTTAAGTTTTTATATTGCTTTCTTCTTGCTCTGCCATTCAAATGATGAATAAGATGTAGGTTCGTTTATTTTTAGATCTGTGCCTCACCAGACGTTGAACCTTGCCGCACGTCACTGCCTTTGTCTATGCAAAAATATACAAGAAAAATAACACGATGATAAACAAGAACTATATGTGACTTTTAAGAGTTTACAGCGGACAAACGAGCGAACTAATGTCCACCATATGTTTTAGAGGCGTGCGACGAAGATGCAGAGCAAAACAATTTAAGATTGCAAGATAGGGCGAGGTTTCCTCTAAACTTAATCCATCCGGATACTAGTAAGTGCTGAGCTACAAAAAAATGTGTCACAAACCAGGAACGGAGACGGGACCCAATAGCGTTCGTTTTACTCAGTTTTTATTAAGAAAGAGAGCAGTGCTTGCATCCACGATCCGATGACAGTCTGTCACGGGTAGCTGAAAAGAAAAGAGGTCGGCAACTGGTATCAAGCAGGAAACAGGGCAAAAGAGGTCGATGGCCGGGACAGAGGAGCAAAAGCAGAAATGGGTCCAGAAAAAGGTCGGCAACAGGTATTAGGCAGGAAAACAGGGCAGGATAATGTCGGAGAGTACAAAAGCTTGCGTAGCTGAGAGCATAGGTTCGCAGACGGTCTAACGGGTTCCTTTCGAAAGACGGGAGTTTAAAAAGAGTCCAACAGCCAATCAAGTCCCGCGGCTGTTGGCGCCAACGGTGCAGCCGCAGGTGCCCCAAATCAGTAATGATGACAAATCATGACAAAATGCCAAATGTTTTTATAGTTCAGAAGTTTTTATCCTTCCGGGGAGATAATTTAGTTAATTTATTTATTGTTTTTCAGGTGACAGTAACAGTATGCATTTTTTAAGTTCCTTTTTTGCTTTGAAGACTTTCTTTTAAATAAACACAATGCATGTATCACAGTATACACATTAGATTATGGTACACTGCAAACATGTGAGTAAACTCGAGTACAACTGTAAAATAAGGAAAAGACGTTATTTTTTCAAGAAAAATGTTATCATTCTGTTGGTAATTTTTTTCATTACAAGTTAATTTTGTGTCATTTTTGGAATTAGTCCAAGTTTTTATGAGGCAGGTCGAATATAAGATCAGACTTTAATCCTGGACTGCTTTCTCCTACTGACCCAGGAGTTTGTATCACAACATTAGCACTCGGCTAACGTCCGAGAAGAAAATTACCTCTTCTGAAGTAAGAAATGGGCTATGTTTATTAACTTCAATTCATAATCATACAAGTGACATGCCCCAAAACAAGCTGTTTTCAACCAGTTTTTTGTCTCACTATGCATTGTAATAACATGTATGTTCAAAATTACAATATAGGCAGGTCAAAAACATGTCTTTTACACAATTAGCAGGAGTTTTAAGATGTAGAATAGAGTAAAAAATGAGACCTTTAAATTGTATCAAAAAAACATAAATTAATTGTAAATGTATAGTAAATATAAAGCACCAGTGTGTAATATTTGACCACGAGATGGCACTCTATTGTCAATTACAAACAAAAAGCAGTGCCAAGAGCACAGCGTAGCAGCAAGATGCCAGACAAACATGGCGGCGACCTCTGGGTAGGTATTCCACTCTGTCAATGAAATACTAATTTCTCAACCTATAGTTTTTTGTACAAAATATCATTGGTATGATAGTTCATGTAACTTTGCCTAGTGTTAATTTTTTTTATACTGAAAGGTTTTTTGGTGCCACTAAAATTAATACACTGTCTAAAGTTTGACTGATGCTATATATTTGTTTAAAAGCAGAAGATGTAATTATTATGTTCACTCATTGCAAAACTGCTGCTGATTGTCAAGTGAGTTCAAATGATTGTTCTTCATGCAGCTCGCAATTTGATACTTTCAAAACCAAAGTCCGGTCTGTTCATTCATATCCAAAGACAGAAAAATATAGGTTTTACAAACTCTATCACAAAACAGATTTCACCATGAATAAATGTACCACTTGATTTCCATTTACCTTTTTGCAGATCTACTTTGGTCGCTGGCTGATCGAAGGTAGCCCCTACGTGGTGCTCATCGATGTGGGTTTCACCGCTTGGTCTCTGGACACGTGGAAGACGGAACTGTGGGATCTCTGCGACATCGGTGTTCCGTGGTTTGACCGTGAGGCCAACGATGCCGTGCTCTTTGGCTTCTTGACCGCTTGGCTCCTGGGAGAGGTCAGGCTTCAAAACTGTGAACCGAAGTTGTCAAAAGAATACAGTGATACCTCTTCATCGGAGCTTTATCCCTTTCAGGATAATGCTCATAGCTCAAATTGCGAGTGACTTTTCACAAAATGAAGTATAAATAAACCCTTTGACCCATTCCCAACCCCCCAAAAGGATCAAAGTGAACCCAAGCTATATAACACACCTTACTGATCACTAAAAACACATTGAAATAGTAATTAAACAATAAAAATAGTTATAAGGTAAATAAGAAATTAACAGAATGCAAGTTTATTATGAGGGAGTCGCTGCAGTGTAGTGCAGAAGTGAGGGGGGGATTTTAGGAGTAATGACGCTGCATGACTTTAGATGAGGCGCAAGAACATACTGTGCACTTAAAGGAGGTGTATGTAATTTCATAATATTCTACTTGCTTATGTCATCTTCTGGCTGTAATAACAATTGCAGCTCCTTTTTGTTGCGCATGTAAGTATGTGAAATTCTTAGATGCACTCGAATAAACTCTTCCTTTCTCATCTTTTTTTTATGTTTGGGTTTGCATTTGGACTGTAATTGAAACAGTCCCTTTTCTTTCTTCCATTATTTTCATCTTACAATTAAAGAAAACCCTGCACGTGATATCATTCTGTCAGCACTAACCCCCCTGCCTTCTTCCCTTCAGCGCAATGATAAATGTAAGATAAAAGCAGATAAATGTGGCTGAAAAAAAGTACATAACTGCGCTTTGAACTCCGTTGGGCATTGTTAATCCATACTTAATGAAGAAAGGAAATATATTATTTCAAACTTTTTAAGGACACCTTAAGCCAGGGGTGTCAAACTCATTTGAACTCGAGGGCCACACGATAGAACAAATATTCTGTCGGGGGCCGGACTAGTAGATTAAAGAGAAAGAAAAAAATAAGAGACACAGAGAGTGAAAAAGACAGAGACACTGGGAGAAAAGGGAAGGAAGAAAGAGGGAAAGAAAGAAAGAGAAAGAGAGAAAGAAAGAAAGAAAGAGAAAGAGAGAGAAAGAGAGAAAGAGAGGGAAAGAAAGAAAAAGAGAAAGAAAGAAAGAGAGAGAAAGAAAGAAAGAAATAGAGAAAGAGAGAAAGAGAGAGAGAGAGAAAGAAGGAGAGAGAGGGAAAGAAAGAGAGATAAAGAAAGAGAAAGAGAGAGAAAGAAAGAGAAAGAGAGAGAGAGAGATACAAGTACAGTGTCTTTGTTCGAGGCACCTGGCTTTGGCAACATCACGTTGACCTATTTCAACCTGCAGCTTGTTTTTCTCTTGCGCTTCTCTGAGTGTCGTCTCGCGGGCCGGACTCAATCCCTTAGCGGGCCTGATCTGGCCCGCGGGCCGCCTCTTTGACACCTGTGCCTTAAGCCATGCACGCCAACTTTGAAATTAAAGAGACTGTAACTGCTCAGTTTCAATATTCTGCATAGAAATAAACACACCACAGCGGATGAAAACACAAAAGTGAGGTTTTGGATTTAATTCATACTTTGGGGGGGCAACTCTCTTCAGCCTCCGGTAGCACAATACCTTTTTGAATTGCTAGATATTCTACGGCGTTTGCATTCATGAGAACTTCCGCTTACAATGCATTGCATCCTCTTTCACGCAAGCAGGATATGATTGCAATTAAACAAGAGACGCTTAAAAGTCACAGGAGATCACATTTAGTCACAAGTATCATTTAGTTTGAAATGTGAACAATCTCACGTACATATCGAATTTCACCCAAAAATCGCCAAATGCTCGTAAAAATGCACTAAGCGATTTTTTTTTTGGTCCTGTTTTCTACAGTATGCGGCACAGTGCGAGGAGACGCCTCACGTGGTAGCCCATTTCCACGAGTGGCTGGCCGGCCTGGGCTTAGTGTTGTGTCGACATAGGCAATTACCTATAGCAACCATCTTTACCACACACGCCACGCTCCTAGGACGCTACTTGTGCGCTGGAAACGTTGACTTCTACAACAAACTCTCTGAGGTTTGTGTTTGGAAATTGATGTTTGGATGTCACAGGAGCAGATTTGTTGCATTTTGACAAAAACTACAAAAAAGGCTTCACCAACCTTTTTGAACCTCAAAGCTACCTCTAGATATTAACTAGTGTGAAAACCTAGTCGTTTAATTACTTCCATTTTTAAAATGAATTTTTTGCTCTATCATAATTACTATTTTTTTAGTGTTTGGGTAGAGAAGTTGACCAAGTCAACCAGAAAATGGCAAGTGCAAATTATATTATACACCAGAGAAAAATTATACGATAATTCTAAATATATTTTAGTAACAGATTTGCCTGTTTATGTGAAAACATTGTTATCAGAATGCACATTATAACATAACCGCTTCACAATGTATCAAATAGAAATTCTGACACATTACAGCCTTGTGTTGCTGCAAAGCAAAACTGCACTCTCCTTGATGTCATATAATCAGACAGAGTTCAGGAAATTTAAACATTAATCCAGTCTGAAAATTATTGATAAGAGATTTGCTGGGGTATCCCTTGTGAATAGGTGATTACCGGTGAATTGATCTGCTTATTCGATTTTGAAGCAAAAATAAAATATTGTCAAATAAAAAGGCAGTTGTAAAGACATTTTGGCTAAAACAGAGCAGTTTTGATGATTTCTTTCAACAATCAAGAAAAATATTAATTGAAAAAAAATTACAAATCAGTTATCACCATCTTTTATATATTTTTTATATTGTTTTAAAGACAAAGACCCATCATTTATTGTAGTAATTTTATGAAAGTTTGGGCTCTCATGTTGCCACCAAATTTCAAGCCTTCAACACAGGATGCAAATTTTTAAATCAGTTTGTGTGGAATATATACTTTAAAATTCTAACTACTAGACCAGGGGTCGGGAACTTATGGCTCACGAGTACATCTGGCTTGGAGATAAACAGGACTCGAGCAATTAACACTTGTACAGCAATTTACAACACCGATTTCGGCACTTGCGAAGCTGGGACAACACAGAGTCTAGTCTTGATTTCGGTCCAGTATACACAGTGTACAGTTTCAACTATGGTTTACACTCACAGTGTTACACCAACAGACCCCACTCTTTCTGTACATACTGTGGAGACACTTTATGATGAAAACCCACTGCAAAACACCCCAAAACTCCAGCAAAGCACCCCAAGCAATTTGATTGGATGAGAGGTACGAATGGGCAGAGCTATGCTTGGGGTTGTCCATCGATTCGATGATGACCATCTTCTTTTAATTGTGAGTCTGCTGATGTTTGAAGAGTCCGATCCTGGATCCACAGATGCGGTTACAGACAGAGCATGTGAAGGGGGTGCTGGGGGGAGCAGGGGTGGCCTGGCGAGCATGTCTCTTTGCACGCTTTGCTGCACGGTGTTGCATGCGCTGTTCCTCCATGTAATCCACTCCATGTGAACAGTGGGAGCGCCAGAGGTCTCGGCAGGAAGCAAGTTCCTACAGTGAGGAGGGGTTTATCCGACATCTCTTCAGGATGTTCTTCATTTGGTCTTTGAACCGCTTCTTCTGCCCACCAGCACTGCGTTGGCCTAGATGTAACTGACCATAGAGGATACGGCGTGGCAGTCTGTGGCTGGGCATTCGAACAACATGCCCCAGCCACCTAAGTTGGCGTTGGGCCATAATGGATTCCATGCTGCAGCTGCCTGCCCTCTCCAACACCTCTGTGTGCGGCACTCTGTCCCTCCATGTGATGCCAAGGATCTTCTGAAGACATCTTACATGGAAGGTCTCGAGGCTCTTCAGATGGCGGCTGTAGATAGTCCATGCCTCACATCCATACAGTAATGTCGTGATGCATACAGCTCTGTAGACCAGCATTTTGGTGTGGAGTCTAAGGTTGTTGTTTTGAAAGACCCTTATCCTTAGTCGACCGAAAGATGCTGATGCTTGCTTGAGACGGCTCTGGATCTCATCATCCAATGAGCAGGTGTCAGACACTATGCTCCCCAGATATTTAAAGGTGGACACCATGAGCAGGTGTTGCCCTGCTGCTGTGAGGGTTATTGGGTTTGGTAAGAGGTCAGCACTGGACTGACAGAGTACCTCTGTCTTCTGGGTGTTGATCGTCAGTCCCATTCTGGTGTATGCAGTTACAGCTGCCGAGAGAATGTTTTGCAGAGCCTCCGGTGTATGGGCAACCAGGGCACAGTCATCAGCATACTGTAGCTCAATGATGGTCTCTGAAGTCAGTTTGGTAGTTGCCTGTAGCCTCCTGATGTTAAACAGGTTACCATCAGCCCTGAAGTTGATGGTAACTCCAGCCTGCTCCTCCATCCTTCTACGTAGCAGTGTTGTAACACAGACGAGGAAGATGTTGAAGAGAACTGGAGCCAGCACACAGCCTTGCCTCACTCCAGTTTCGACGCCAAAGGGCTCTGAGCTGTGTCTTCCAACTACCACTCTGGCCGTCATCCCTGAATGGAACTGTGCAAGAATGGTGAGAAACTTGGGTGGACACCCAAATCTCTTCAGGACTTGCCACAGTAGGTCCCTGTTCACTGTGTCAAATGCCTTTGAAAGATCGACAAAGGCGATGAACAAGTCCTTGTGCTGCTCCCGGCATTTCTCTTGGAGCTGACGTGTCACAAAGACCATGTCGACTGTTCCTCTGTCCTGTCGAAAACCACACTGTGACTCTGGGATGACGCGTTCCGATATTTTAGAGATGAGTCTGCGGAGCATGACCTTGGCAAGGACCTTTCCAGCAGTGGCCAACAAAGAGATACCCCTACTGTTGGAGCAGATGGATTTATCTCCTTTATTCTTAAAGATGATCACAATGTTCGCATCTTTCCACAGTTGCGGGACACACTCTCGTCTCCACACCTCTGAAATATATTGAAACAGTGTCCGTGTACAGAGGTAGCCTCCTACCTTGAGAAGTTCAGCTGGGATGTTGTCAGGTCCAGGGGATTTATTGTTTTTCAGGGTTTTGACTGCATGCAGGATTTCATTGAAAGTTGGCGGGAGGTCGAGGTCTGGCAATGTAGGATGTTCAGGGAGTTCTGAAAGGACAGTTGGGTCCACTGGGGTGGGCTGGTTGAGCAGGGTGTTGAAATGCTCAGCCCACCGCTCCACTATCATAGCCTGATCCTTGATTAGAGATGTTCCATCAGCAGATCTAACAGGTGCCAGTGAGCAGTGTCTGGGGCCATAGATGGTTTTTACTGCATCATAGAAACTGTGCATATCGCTTCTATCAGCGTGAGACTGGATTTCATTGGCTTTTGAGATCCACCACTCATTTTGCAGTTTTCTGAGCGTTCTCTGGGCCTCGGAACGAAGGGCTTGCCATAGCTTTTTATGGAATTGAGATTGTGGGTTGTTCAGGGTGGCTCTGTGTGCCTTGTGCATTCTGTCCAGGAGGGTTGAGATCTCTCCGGCATTCTGGTCAAACCAGTCCTGGTGTTTTTTAGTTTTAAAACCAACGGTTTGGGCTGCAGTGTCAAAGAGGGTGGTAGATATATAGGTCCACTTCTCATCCATCCCAGCCTCTGACATGACCAGCTGCTCAATGTTTGCCAGCCTCTCTGCTAGAGAGCAACGGAAGTTGTCAAGGGTGTCGCTACTGGAGAGTTTGGCACAGTTGAGTGTCTTCCTCTTTGAACCACCCTGACGTGCTAGGGGCCGGACATGCATTCTGACCTTTGTCAGAATCATGCGGTGGTCGGTCCAACAGTCTGCCCCACGCATAGCTCTTGTAATGAGCACGTCCTTCAGGTCAGCCCTCCTCACGATCGCGTAGTCGATCAGATGCCAGTGTTTGGACCTGGGATGCATCCAGGATGCCTTATATTTATTCTTTTGTTGGAAGATGGTGTTTGTGATGGTAAGGTTATGTTCCGCGCACAGACTAAGAAGTCTCATGCCATTGGAATTAACTTTTCCAATGCCATGGGCACCTATCACACAATCTCAGTTTTGCAAGTTCTTTCCGACTCTTGCATTGAAATCACCAAGCAGCATGATTTTGTCATTCCTCGGGATGTGACTGAGGATGTCATCGAGTTCCTGGTAGAAGCGATCCTTCTCTTCATCATTCGATGGCAGTGTTGGTGCATAGGCACTAACTAATGTGACATGTCTGCATTTTGCAAGTGGGATGCGAAGAGTCATTAGTCTTTCACTGACACCCACTGGTGACTCTGTGAGCTTCAGCAGTAGGGTGTTCTTAATTGCAAAACCAACTCCGTGAAGATGGTGTCCGCCCATGGGGTATCCCTTCCAAAAGAATGTATAACCCTCCCCCTCTTCATTGAGTGAGCCTTCCTCAAGGAGTCTGGTCTCGCTGAGCGCTGCCACATCCACATTATATCGCTTCAGCTCGTTGGCAATGAGTGCTGTTCTGCGCTGTGGTCTGTCCAGACTGGTATCCAGGAGTGTCCTTATGTTCCATGCTGCAATTCTAAATGCTATTGTTTTTCGACCGCATAGTGGAATGTCCCGACAGGCGCGGTTTCCTGTCCGGGTACTGTGCTGAGTGGGCAATCTTTAGGCCACCTTTTCTAGGCCTTTCCCCAATTGGGGTGAGCAGTGCGGCCACTAAATAGTGCTGCTCAGACGCACAGGGGTCTGCCGGAAACAGCTGCCACTCAATCCCAGGCTACAGAATTTAGTAACACAGAGAATCAACGTTAAGACAAAAAAAGGGGGTGAGGGGGGGTGCCTGAGATTAAGGGAATTTTCGACCACTGAAAGTCTGGAAGTTACTAGCACAAAAAGGAAGTTTCTCGCTATAATGCTAGTCGATTTGGGGAGATTTCCTTGTACAGAAAAGAACTGCTCATTCCCAAGAACCAGCAAACATAGAGTTAAATTTGAAGCCGTCACCTTACTTGTTGTTGTGGAGAGATTTGGTCTCATACTCCGGATGGTCGCAACGTATGGTCCACGTGCTGATTGATGTCAGGGCCGCAGTGCACGTCGTGTGAAACGAACCAGCCAGGCAGGAGAATAGAGAGCGGCTATCGCTCAGGAAATTATTTTTATATGGACTAGTGATGCTCGGCTGGATCATGCCTCTTTGGGCGTGGTCTCAGATATCTGATATCACAAGTACCAGATGACAGTGTTTGAAATTGCTAAACTTGTTAGAAAGCCAAAGAAGTGAGATCTTTGCGTAATGTTCTGTACTTGAGAATGCCCCTCCAAATGACATAATTACGTACGGTGAGAACATTATTTTATCAATACATAGCCTCGGATGTTTTATTTAGATTCAAAACTTCATGTTATCAGATTCCATTAAGGTACATGGCGAATTAGTACGTCCCGGAACTGTCCAAAAGGGGGCTCAGTCGTTCCATCCGTTCCAAAGTTCTGAGTTATTTGAACTGGGCAACTGTAACTGCTGAGTTTATGTTTGTGGAAAAGAAAGAAAAAAATAGCATGGGGGAAAGAGGTGTGGAATAGTCATTTTTGTGCTGGGCTTAGTTGCTCTACAGACAATAAATGAAAAAAACAACAACTTTTTTTCTTACTTGTTGGCTTCAGTTCAACGTCGACAAGGAAGCTGGTGACCGACAGATCTACCACCGTTACTGTTTGGAGCGGGCGGCTGCTCACTGTGCGCACGTCTTTACCACCGTGTCCCAGATCACTTCCATCGAGGCCGAAAACTTGCTCAAAAGAAAACCAGGTTTGTGAGGCCTGACTCACCTGTCACTCAGGTACAGAGTTGGACATGTTACTGAAAAAAAATAATCATCTACTGTTACTAGTTACTTAATTTACAAAGGAATTGCATTACCCCGAGACTACTCACACCAAGAAGTAGCCAGTTACTCTGAAAGTAACTAGTTACAAATGACCGTAAATACTCGCATCGAAGCAGACCCCTTAAAACTGATCAATAGTAACAATATAACAAAATGGATTTTAAAATACGCGTACACCAACCTGTGGTGAGGCATGCATGTTTCCTGGCTTGTGCAATCTCGAGCGCTTGCAGACCAAGAGTTGAGACACGACTTGACCATTTAGTCTTCAAACAACTCGAATATTTCCTTCTCGGTTTCTGGGTAGTTTTAATAACGGTTTCTTTTTTTGTTGTAAAAATAATCTTACAATTTAATAGACCAAGATTCATATCTCTTTATCGTAAATTGTGTACTGACGTTTGCCCCATTGATATCATAGTTCGTTTATAAGCCACGCCCCCTCCCCACAAGCTGCTTACCATTCGCTACTCGTGACAACTAAATCTGTGCATATAAGCTGATTCCCTTATTTCAGTATTTTTTTTATAGTTGTAAATACGACATAGATGTGAGTATCTACGGTTGGAAGAATATCAGAATATCAGTAGGGAGAAATGATGTGTATGTTAGTGCATGAATGTAGAAGAAACGTTGTGTCGGTCTTTTGAAAAGTAACGGAGTAACGCACCGTGTTGTAACGGCATTAGAGTTACAACATTTTATCAATAACGCATTACAGTACACTTTATAGAGAAAAGTAATCGCATTCCTTTGTAACCTATTACTCGCAATACTGTTCAGGTGAACTTCAGACCGCACACTTCAAGTGGTGTGAGATCAAATTACTCTGCTTCTTTTTCTAAGGCACTTAAGGCAGGTTGCAAGGAATATTCTGTGTTTTTTTTCCAATAAGGCTGTGTCACCGAAAAGTTTGCTTAGATAAGAGGTGCACACTTATGGATGTACTATTGAATATACTTGGATTTTGAGTGGGGTTTATCTGCTTGTATTATTTAAGGCCCTGTCATTATTGCTTGAATGTTTTCCAGACTAAAAAAACAAAAACAAAAGGTATTTATCATCAAATGATATGTCAATTTCTCCAAGAACATTTCAAAGCGTTCTGTAGCTCCTTTATAGTCAAGGAATGGCAGAGAAGCAGAAAAATATGTTTCTCTTCCACTTTTCTACTTTAAATGAGAAGCCAAATATGCTTGCTTCAAGTGGGGTTTTCAGTGGACACAGAAAAGATGATTGATGATTGTGTAGTAGACATTTGGTTTGAGATTAGGGATTACTAAAAAATTGAATATATAGGAGGACTTAAGTAGTGATTGGTACAGTCAATATGGAGAATAGATGTTGAACTGCTTGGAAATGTGAATTATGTTGTGTTTCTGCTTTTTTTGTATCTACAGGACCGTCTCAGAAGTTAGGGTTGGAGTTAGTTCTTTATATTATGGTCATTTTACAATTAGGAACTAGAATTGAGATCATAGCAAGAATATTGTGTTAGAATTTAACGACATTTAATTATAAGTACCAGCTCGGGGGGTAGAGCGCCCGCCTCGAGACTCGGAGGTTGCTGGTTCAAGCCTCTGCCGGGTCATACCTGAGACCCCTGCTTGGCGCTAGGCATTAAGGGTTGTTTGGTCACCTAATGACTCCCAACGAGATGTTGCAAAACATCAGTTGGGCTGAGTGAGGGGGCTGGGAATCCCCTCCTCTGTATCAATCTCCCAGAAACAGTCAAAAATGTGAATGTGTTGTTGAATCTAGCCAATACTGTTGTATATGGCTCCGATGTTTATATAATATATATATCATTATAAGCAAGGCACGGCAGTGGTTAACGTGTGTGTGGCACAGTTCTGAGGTCATGAAATCGAACCCCCTGTGTGGAGTTTGCATGTTCTCCCCGTGCTTGCGTGGGTTTCTTCCGGGCACTCCGGTTTCCTCCCACATTCCAAAGACATGCATGTTAGGTGAATTGGCCAGTCCAAATTGTCCCTAGGTGTGAATGAGCGAGCGAATTGTCTGTCCCTGTTTGCCCTGCGGTGTCCCCTGCCCACTGCCCGAAGATAGCTGGGATGGGCTCCAGCACCCTCGCGACCCTACTGAGGATAAGCGGTTCAGATAATGGATGGATGGATGGATGGATATAATTATAAGTCAATTTTAGGAAAGAAATTTTACTCACTATCTTTATTGGCATCTGACGATTCAAGAGATGCGTTTAAGAAATACTGTATTTTATGGGCTATAAAATGCACCAGATTATAAGGCGTACTATCAAAAATAGATTCATGTGAAATATTTCATCTCATCTCATTAGCCATACCGCTTATCCTCATTAGGGTCGCGGGGGGGCTGGAGCCCATCCCAGCCATCTCCAGGCAGTGGGCAGGGGACACCCTGAACTGGTTGCCAGCCAGTCACAGGGCACACAGGGACAGACAGCTCATTCACACCTAGGGACAATTTAGACCGGCCAATTCACCTGAAATGCATGTTTTTGGAATGTGGGAGGAAACCGGAGTGCCCGGAGGAAACCCACGCAAGCACAGGGAGAACATACAAACTCCGCACAGGAAGTCTGGAGCTGGATTTGAACCCACGACAGGTTCCCGAGACATGAACTGTGCCGCACAAGCGCTAACCACTGCGCCGCCCATGTGAAATATTTATGTATATATATATATATATATATATATATATACATATATATATATATATATATATATATATATAGGGTGGACAGAATTGTAAGCCACACCCCAAAAACTTTCTTTCGTGAAATATTTGTCGTATATAAAGTGAAAAGGACTATGAGTCTCATGGAATTAAATGGTTACCGTATTTCATTTTAACTATGTATTTCCAATTAATTAAAACAATTTTCTGGTCTATTTAAGCGCATCAGCTTGTGATGTGCACCTTAGAATTTCTGGCAAATTTGGGGTCTATGGGTGAGCGTTCCAGTTAGGAAAATATGGTAATTGGTATTGAGCACCCCTAAATTCATCTGCTAATACGTTGTGATTGTGTTTAGTAAGTAAATACAAATTGTATGGCTAAAAATTTAATTTAGATTTATTTATCAGTCATGGTATATTTTCACAGACGGATATTGAGCCGCAGCAAACCTAATATTAAACATCCCATTTCCCTGTAGTCTTGAATGTACACTAGCAGGAATTCAAAATCATTGAAAGGCATTTTAATGTTTTTTGTCCCCTACCATACAGATATCGTCACTCCCAATGGACTCAATGTGAAAAAGTTTTCGGCCGTGCACGAATTTCAGAACCTCCACGCGCAGAGCAAAAATCGAATTCAGGAGTTTGTCAGGGGACACTTTTACGGGTCAGAACTTTAGCAGCACAGTGAATCCAACATTTTGGATATCAAGCTCTTGAATTTAACTCGAAATTGAATTGTCTTGATTAACAGGCACCTCGACTTCAACCTGGATAAGTGTTTGTTCCTCTTCATTGCTGGAAGGTATGAATTCTCCAACAAAGGGGCTGACATCTTCTTGGAGTCCTTGGCCAGACTCAACTATCTGCTCAGAGTATGTGTTTAGGAAATAAAGTGTTGGTGCTATAGGAAATGATCTAACTCATGGTGTGAAAAGCTGCGCATATTTTATGAAATTCTTCTGGCAGGTCAATCACAGTGACGTGACTGTTATTGCGTTTTTCATCATGCCAGCTCGGACCAACAATTTCAATGTGGAGACTTTGAAGGGTCAAGCAGTTAGGAAGCAATTATGGTGAGTGTGCAGTTTGAGACAAAGTTTTAGGTCACTAGGTCATCACATATACAGTGGCCCCTCTACATATGACATAAATTATTTCCTGGGTCGAGCTATCATTTCGAATTTCTTGTTTCTGGAAGTAATTTCTTCCATAAAAAATGTTTGAAAACCAATCAATCCATTCCCAGCCTCCCAAAATGATCCATGTAAACTCTTAGAACCTATAAAGCACATCTTCTTGATCGCTAAAACACATTCAAATAGTAACTTAACATAAAAATACTCTGAGATAAATCGGACAAAACAAAATGTAAGTTTATTTTGAGCATGACAATAGAGGAACTGGTGGTTGCCAACTGAGGTGTATTCGTGGTGGTGGTGGTGGTGGAAGAGTGAGGAAGCATGAGGAAGCATGACAGAGCCTGAGAAAAGAAACCAAACACACAAATTCAGGATCGGATCTGTAGGGTGGGAATTGCACACACCTACTGGGACTAGCTGATGGTGTCGCTGAGTGGTCTCGAGCACTCGACTATTTAGTATCTGGAAAGTCTTAAAACTTGGATTTTCTTGACAAGCTTTTTTCTCAAAAGACATATCGTATACTGAAATTCTCATATATAGAGTGGCTCATATGTAGAGGGACCTCTGCATAGGATAAGTTTTGAATATCATATATCAAGGTACATCTTTTTTCTTGTCACTGACAGGGATACAGCTCATACTGTGAAGGAGCGCTTTGGAAAAAAACTTTACGAGTCTCTGCTGGTGTAAGTTACCTGCTTTCACAAGTTCCTACCTCGTAAGGAACAAGTCACGTTTTCTCTGTTAATTTTTATCTCCTTTCCTTAGTGGCCAGCTGCCAGATGTGTCAAAGATGCTGGACAAAGAAGACTTCACCATGATGAAGCGTGCCATCTTCGCCACGCAACGACAGTGCCAGCCTCCGGTCTGCACCCACAACATGCTGGAGGACAGTGGCGACCCCATCCTCAATTCTGTGCGCCGCATCGGTCTTTTCAACAGTTCCGCTGACCGTGTCAAGGTGTGTTTAGTCAGCACAACCTCCATGTGGCCGTCATCCTACACAAGAACTGTCTCAATAGTTTTGATTATTTTGAAATACATTTAATTCCAAGTTGACCTTACCTGGCTGCTTGAATGTTGTTCTGATTATCTTCTAATCCTGATAGATTTTTTTTCTCTTTTAAAAAAAGAAAAATCTACCATTTCCTGTGTAATTTTTCTTGCTTTATGGATGACGATTTTCCTATTTAACCTGAGAAACCAGATCAAATATTGCAGAAATAGATAAAATAGACAAACTAACATCCCACAAATGGGAAAATGATTTAATTTTTAAATTCACAAATGATTGTTTTTGCAATTCCGCAATCATATGAGAAAAGAACATTCCACTGCCACAGCAATCAGTAATTAGATAACTGTCCGACTTGGAAAGAAACTGCTGTGCATTTGAAATTTGACACGTTCTCCAGTAGAAGTATGATAAGAAATCACATTTGTGTTGTCATCTGCACACCGCAAGTATAAATGGGCCTTAGTGCTCATAGGCATAATAGCCCGGCGTTTCTGGGCATTTTACTTGGACGAGCTTGTTGGGGCCATGGTTTTTTGAAAAAAAATGCCAGGGAGCTGCTAGGGAGTGCCAAAGTGCTGCATGTCCTTATGCAGTTCTATAACCGCCTGTACAGGAAAGCAGATGTATCTATCTATTTCGTTGGTATTTATTGGGGGTGCCATGACACAAAACCTAGCTAAAAGCACTCCCAGAAGCCATAAGTACAAATTTTCACAAAAATCGGTTAAGCCGTTTCAGACTTTAGATTTGATAAGTTTAGATTACATTTAAATTTGTGTGCTAGCATTGTTGTCATGATGCATTCAATTAATGCTGATGTTGTAGGATGTTTCATTTTTATGGGAAAAATGTAATCAAAAATATTTCTAATACTTTGTATGTAATGTGGGCTTTGTGAAAGCGTGGAATATGCTTAAGGTTCAAACATTTCTCATGTTTCCATTCAGATTATTTTCCACCCAGAGTTCCTGTCCTCGACGTCTCCTCTGCTTCCGATGGATTACGAAGAGTTTGTAAGAGGATGCCACCTAGGGGTCTTCCCTTCGTACTATGAACCGTGGGGCTACACACCAGGTTGGTCCCTGCTGCTGCTAGTCTGAATAAAATATGAGATAATATATATGAAATACTGTCTCAACTACATTGTGTCGTTTTCAGCTGAATGCACCGTCATGGGAATTCCGTCCATCTCCACAAATCTGTCAGGCTTCGGTTGTTTCATGGAGGAACACATAGCAGATCCCTCAGCTTATGGTGTATTTTTTTGCCAATTTGGAATAAATAAAAACACAGTACAAACTCTTACACCTTTTGCCTTTGTAGGGATTTACATCCTGGACCGACGGTTTCGGGGGGTGGACGAATCGTGTAACCAGCTTACCTCCTTCCTGTTCCAGTTCTGTAAGCAGAGTCGGCGCCAGAGGATCATCCAGAGGAACCGCACGGAGCGACTGAGTGATCTCTTGGACTGGAGATATCTTGGAAGGGTATGAGCTTCTTTTTTGTGATGTGATCATCTTGAAAGTAATCCTGTATTTTGTACCTGCACCAGTATTATGTGGCGGCACGTCATATGGCATTAGCTAAAGCTTTCCCTGACACCTTCCTGTATGAACCTCAAGACCCCACCTCAGTAAGTTAACTCAATTACTGTATTTTGTGGACTACAAGGCACACTTAAATCTGGTAATTAGCCAGGTTTTCGAAAGTGGGCCTTGTAACCTGATGGTGCCTTATATACTTATATATAAGTGTGATCTTGAGTGTGCCAACACTTTACCACGAGACCTCCAATGGACGGCTTACTACAGGGCATTTAAGCTTATCTCGTCATCACACTATTTTCACTCATTGTGCTAGAAACATTGATTTTCATAGTGTATTCTGATAGGTTGATCAGTCGCCACTTCTTCACCTATGCGTCAATAACGCTGCAAAAGACAGAAGAAACGAAAAGTATTTAAACAAAGTATAACATATAACATTATAACATTTTTGAGGGGTATCAGGAGAGGTGTTCGAGGTGATGCGTTTGTATTAAAATCAGTGTCGTTCGCGCAGGTAGGAGTGATTGCCTGTTGGGCAGTGCAACTGTTACTTCAAAAGGGAGGATCACTGCCTGTGGAAGATAAAGCGATTAACAAAACAAACCACATTTCTGTTTCTAGCCAATATGGGTGGAGAACGGCCAACTGCAGCCCATACGTTGTGATTCATAGATTAGAACGTAAACAAACTCGAACGATGATAATTGCTAAAATCGATTATTGCAGTTCATGTAAACCCTACATCGATAACTAGAACACGGTTACTGTTTGTTTCCTGCAGTCCCGCTATTCCCCAAAAGATAGCTGCTCTTCCCCATTTTTCAATCCACTTTAATCTTCCTCTGCCCGGTGTTTTCAATTTGACAGCCAGCTCCACTTTAAATACCCCGGACTCCCTCCTTTCTTTGCTGAACAGTCCTGGATTCCTGAAACCTTTCAAATGTTTTGATTCCTGAAGCCATTCACCCTCCAAAAAGTCAAACCTTTGCCTTTCACGTTCCAGTTTTCGCCACTCCAAGAATTCCTCCTCCGGTTCCCTCCTTGTCCCACAATCGTCCTTATTGGTATTCCCAAATTCTTACCTCAAGATTTTTCTTCACCCCAAAACCCCCTCTCTGGTTTCCCTCACAAGCCTCCCTTTCAGGAGCACCTCGTCTGCAATCCCGATCCAACACCCCCTTCCCACCGGCAACTGTTTTTGTGCCTGTTTAAATAAACGTTCCTTCTCGTGGGGTTAGGCCACATCCCTTTTGCCTCGCGTTTGGGTCTCTCCGACACCTCGGGACAAACACCAACACATTTTGGTGATCTATTTTGTGAGTTTGTATTTTTAATCTCTCGGCGCACTGATCGATGTGACGACGTTACTATAGCGAGTGTGTTGCAGTGATTTGGGGCTTGATTACCAATAGGGAGAATTGTACAAAAGTGTATTAAAGAAATCCGTGTTAACAGATTAAGCAGAGCTTGAACTAGTCCGGCCAGCGCATTTTGGCTTCATCGGTCGCACATTTGCCGAACTACGATGAAAATCAGTGGCGCGGCTTTATCTAGCCGGCTGTAATTATTCGGGATATATGCGAGTTCAAGGCATTCTCAAATTGCATTGCCCTTAGTCACAAGATGTCTCAAAGGACTGCACAGGTTACAATTATGCCATCCTATTAGAAAACACTATGCAAAATAAATACAATGTAAAAAAAATAATAATAATATGCCCCTGAGTAAACGAAGTGTGATATGCCATCCGTACCACTGGTAATCTAGTAGTAGTGTCGGCGCCCACACTGCTGTGATCAGAGTTCGACTCCCTCGATTGATTAATCATAGCCCAAGGGTTAGACACGAAGGAACACTCAAACATGGTAGCTCTTAGAGTAGTCCTAATTTTATGCACTTTATAGTCATGATATATGAAAGATATATGACAAAAGACTTTTTTTTTTTTTTTTTTTTTTTTTTTTTTTTTCTCAAGCCTTATAATCCAATGCGCCTTTTAGTCCCAAAATTATGGTAATCTTCTCAATCTTTGACTAACCCATCCTATATTCTCCGATGAGTCTGAACCCCTGTTTTCCCGCAGACGTCCGGTTTCCGTTATCCCCGCCCAGCCTCCGTGCCGCCATCTCCTTCCCTCTCCCGCCACTCGTCTCCTCACCACAGCGACGTGGAAGACAACGACGAAGATGACGAACGCTACGACGAAGATCTGGAGGCGGAAAAGGACCGAGTGAACATTCGCCAGCCCTTCACCTTACCGTTTAAAAACAAGATTTCGGCTGTCTCTAGGGCCAATGGGAATGGCAATGGGGCTGAAAGCGAGAAAAACTGACGCACGCAAACACACCAGGACAAATGGAGAATTCTAATGACTAATAATTGCCCCGTATTCTGAGAAAACTTCTAATATATAGTGAAAGCGTATAGATAAACTATATGAATAAAGTATATAAAACTATTTAAAGATATATATATATTTCTTATATAAAACATTACAGCATTGAAAGAAGGATCAGAGTGATTAAAGGGCTTCCCAGATAGTTCTAAAAATAAACAAAAAACATACTGACTCATACTTGCAGCATTTTACTCACACTGGATTAAAAAGGAAATCAACCGGCCTGATTTTTAAAAAAAATAATGGGTTCTGTGCATTCTCATTTGTCTAAATAAATCATTAATAATCATCTTTCTAAAACGTCAGTAAAATCCACCTGCAAGTGACCATTTTTGTGATCAGTAAAAGCCAAAGCATTGACGTTTTGGTCTTAGTATGAACCACACTACTAAGTTTTATCTTAGGAACTAAAACGTTTTGTTTTTGTTTTGTTTTTTTCCAAAACAACAGTGTTGACTATTTTTACCGACCTCAAATAAAACAGGGCGATTAAATGATAAAAATAAGTTCTATGGAAAATAAATTTGTCTTACAAATATGCAATTTTTTTATACATTTCTTCGCTTGGGTGTTAATAACATCTATTCATTCTCTACAGTTTTTAGTGCATCCATAATAATTTACATCCCGGTTTTTGCTTAGACTGCATGTTCACCTAATTTGATACTAAATGAAAATGACGATACGAGTTGTTCGGGTAATGACCAATCAAGAAAAACGGTGAGCAGGGATTTGTCTGTTACCTGAGCCACTATGATCTCATTTTCAAAGAACACAGAAAGGACAAAATGGCCACTGTCTTGGTTGAAAAGGGATTTATTTTGATGATCTCCCATTACACGATAAAAAAATGTATATCTGTGAGGAAACATAACAAAATTTAAAAATAAGAATTTATATATAATAACTAAATCTAAAAATCTGAATATGGTGTTTTGGATCAGCGGTGGAAATTGTTATGGTTGACTTCTCTTTAATGATAAGATAACATGAATTAGTAATTGTGTTTTTTGTTTTGTTCTTACGTTCATGTCTTGAGTATTGTTGACTTGTAGGGGGTACCATTCCTTTTTTGTTCAATTGAAACAAAGACATAACATGCTTTGCTGTGAAGCTCCCAGCTCGTTGTGCTGCTCACATTCAACTGTAGCACGTTTTCTGTCTTTGAAAATGCCTTGTTTCTTATGGAACAGCAGTGTGGACAAAAAACAACACTAAACAATTGCATCATTAAGCTCAGAGGCCTCCAACACTTTTGTGTTTAGTATTATTTCCAAGCCTTAACACATTTTCTGCTGATTACTGTGAAAGACCTCACACTCTCACTTCTCAGCTCGTTTATGGACAATTATTTATTGTTAAGTGGGAAAAGGGTGAGTGAGACTGCTGCATTACAAAATAAAATCCAAATGTGAATGTGTCCAAGTGATTGCAAGTGTGTTTGCCCAACTGCGGCGAGCTGAGAGGATGACATTGGAGATGGTAAAGCATTTTGCAAGAGTTTTATAATTTCTTCCAGTCTCATACCTGTCAACCTCAGCCAATTTCTCCTCTTAATGATTGCAATTCATCTAATCAAGAACTTTAGAAACACAACACGGCAACACATACTCACAGAAAGACGGACTATGTAGAATAAAAACAAGGATAATTCTCGTTAACAAGTTTATTTAACAAATGAACAACACAATTCTTTCAGCATATTTCTCAGTTCTTTCCCCATTTGGAGTAAATGTAATGTTGCTTATATGCAGCAGTGCAGTATTTTGCTTTTTTTTTTTTTTTTTTTTAATTTAATTTCCCTTGTTCAAAATGTTTTATACAGCATACGCAATTTAAAATGATAGATAGATAGATAGATACTTTGTTCATCCCCGAAGGGAAATTCACATGAAGGAAGGTAAGGAAATACTGGTAAAACGTATACGTTGACAAGCATGTAATCTTGCACCATATGCCCATGTAATAACGATTTTATATAGAGCAGGACATCAATCATGGTACGCTGGATGATTTAATAAAACATTCTATACATTTCTAAGTATGCCAAAAAAAGAAGTGCGTCTCTTGGTCATTTTTGCAAAAGGTTATGATTTTTTTGTAAATAAATGCAGTAAATGTGTAAAAAACTGCCGCCTTGCATGCGGACTAAATGTGTTAGTACCAGCATAAAGACATTTGCAACTCTATGCGTCCATCTAAAAACATGGCGTCTCGTCCCGCACTTATGGAACCACTGGGTTTAGGTCTGAGAGCAACTGGACTACGAAGACACCGAGGGGGGACTGGCTGGGGACTAAGGTGGGACATGGTTGCTATCGTGGTCAGACAAAAGATGGGGGGGTTTAAGGGTTATTGTTCTATCTTCTTGATTCATTATCCATTATCCGTTATCGGTCAGTTCATAATACGCTACAAAGCCTAGGAGCCGGGACTCTTACTCTCAGCCAAAAGGCCAAGCTAAGGTCCTAGCCTTAAAGCCTTGCTGCGATCATTGCGAATGCACTGTTCCCGGAGGTACTGCAATACCGGGCCGATGCGTGTAGTGGACAGAGCAAGCTCTTATTCCATCTCCGGATTGCAAAAATCAGTTATGCGTCACCAAATCCTAATTAATAGGCATTTCCCCGAGGTGTTTATTTCAAAGCAGCACAACAATTGAGGCAAAAAATGTATTCTTTACATAGCTCCAACTTGAGTTTGTATAGTGTGGTGAGTTGGTCCAGGTGTAAAACTGCATTTACTCACTGTTAACACAGTTAACACATTCAATGCCAAACATGAAAGAACAATTTCCTATTGTTTGTGACTAAATGTGTTGTGTTTAGAAAATATCTCTTGTCTTCAGTGATTATAATATGTAGGGTAGGCTACTAATGTAGAATGAATGATAAAGCGTAGTACAGAAAAATTTAAGCTAAATATTTGTAGCTGACATTCTTTTATGGATCCGGCCAACCTGACAACTTAGTCTGGTTTAGTATGGTTTCGGCCACAGAGCCAAACTGAGTTTGATATCCTTGATCCAGAGCAGGGATGTTAAACTTAATTGCACAAGGGGCCAAAATTCAAAACACACTTAAGGTCGCGGGCCAACCAGGATAAACATTTATTGAACACACTTAAACTGAATGTTTTTGGAACATAAATACGAATAAAAACAGACAAGAATATTAAATTTAAACCTTAAATCACTTATACAGTATTTATTATTTTGCTGTAAATAAAAATATCTTGTTAAATTATACAACTTAGAACTTAACTTAAACAACTTAACATTAAAATAACATTCAAATTCATTTGCTCCTATGTCAATGTATATATTAAAAAGAAAATTAAATATCCCAAAAGATTTTGCTCTCATTAATATATCTCCTGTCAAAAGTAGAAATGTGAAAATGCCACACAAATTATTTTGTAAAATCGTCACAACATTCTGAGAACAGGGAGCCTGATGTGCTTACCTTTGGTGCAGACGGAGTAGGGTGAGAGATGGGAGGGAGTGCTTGCACTTTTTGCATAGCTCCACCCAATCAAATAACTTTAAGTTCTCTTCCGGTGTTTTGGCGTATTTACAATTTGTTCCGTGGATTCATCAAAAAGTATCTGAACACTGAACACAGATTATATAGTGAACTTTTATATAAAGGATTCTTTAGCGTTGTACAGCCAAAACAAGTTTTTCTTGTGTGACACCTTGACTGTAAACTGTAGTGAAAACGTGCCCTATATATTCTGAAAGGATCTGCTCGATATTTCAGAATTGGTTTGGCTTTGCGTGTATCTGATCAGAATTCAATAGCTCAAGTTTTGAACGAGATGGAGAAAATTTGCATGCGATTAAATTTGTCCCTGAGCCATAGGTTCCCGACTCCTGGTATATAGAATAGTATACGTCATATATGAAGGAATAGGTACAGTGACTTAGACGTCAGAATATGATGTCCAGGGATGAGACGGCGTTGTTCATATTGACGGGCCATTAATAACAATACAGCAATGTAAAATGGTCTTGCGTGCCGGGATTACACGGCGGGCCGGGAGTTTGACAGATGTGATCTTGAGGATCTGTTAAATGTTTACAAACGACCCATGCATTTGTTTGTTTATTATATGTTTTATTGAGACTCAATATGTTCACCTCCACTTGCAGGACGTTTTCTTGGACCTTCATTGAGTCAGCACAAATAAACTCGCCCCCCGTGACCTTTGCAGACTGAAAAGCAAAAATGAACACGGTTTGAAATGAGGTGTTTGTAAATTCAGTGAACCCTAGTTTATTGCGAGGGTTGCATTCCAAAAAGGAAGCGTGATATGATGATTTCATTCACATCACTCACAAACTTCAATTACCGGTAAGTACTGTGCTTGTTCATCCAAAAGGGAGCACAGTAGTTGTGCCCTGTGTATTTCCAAGATGTGCTCAAACATGGCAAGCCAAAAGCATAGACTTACACTATTTCAAATTTTTATTTAGGAAGTATAAAAAGAGAAAATTCAAAGCACATCACGTCTGCAAATTCCCAAAATGGAATAAAAATCTGTTCTCGTTTTTGAAGCATTTTGTCTCTATTTCACTATATCTTACCAATTATCTGGAACATAATAAATATTTTTTTCAATGCAAAACCTTTTGTCGACACGGGTTTTAGAAAAAGTTGCGAGAGAATTTGAATGTACAAAACGAGAATTTGGCAAGCTGTTTTACAAATGCATTATGTAAATCAGTGAAGTAGTGAGAGTGTGAAAAGTAAACCGCGTAAAAGCAAGGGTTCACTGTCTTCAAATTCTCAGTCAGCGTCGTGATAATGTACAAAAGTGCAATCAAGACAACTGGGTTCTTCTTTTCAGGTTAATTGAGAGCTTAAGAGTTTAATTTGAATTAATCAATGCCGATGAAGATTATTCAAAGTATTAAGAAACAAATAATGCGTAGCTGATTTCTGCATGAGCTGTGTTAGCTTTTCTTTAAAACTGCTTTAAAATAATAATGTTGATGAAGTCAGTGGATTATCTATTGATGCCCTTGCAACATCTTTTGCAGTCTGGTCATCCAAGAAGAGATATGAAGGAATAGGTACAGTGACTAAAACCTCATGTGTGGCCCCTTCTTAAGTTTTCTTCATTTTCATTTTGATTTAAAATGGTTTAATCTTTTATGTTACCTTATCAACGTATACTTGAAACCTGCATCATAAGAGCTCGCTGCAGTTCCATTCATTCAGATTTCTCCTCCATAGTTAAGTGGGCTGGCTTTGGGTAGAAAACTCCCGGGCTAAAAAATAGGTCCTATCTGGCCCTACGTATAATTATTTATATATACTAACAAATATATGCAAATTTACAAAAAAAATATCTTAACAGAGAGTAGTTTCCTATAGCTTCTCAATCTGAGCTTCACCAGAAACATCTGTGTTCAGACGTGCAGTGTGGACTGCGCATCCAACAAACGACACAATGTCGCAAAAAAAGAAGGATATACCTTTCAGGTGCTGAAAAAAGGAAAAAGAGCTGTTAGTTTGTTGTTGCAGCTAACAAAAACAAAAAGCATTTCTTTTACCAAGTTTCAGGTACCTCTGAGCATTTCTATATTCTATTTTGTATTTGTTTGAGGTTCAATCCTGGACATTTGTAAATTTGTCGTTGCAGTTAATTTACAACCAAAACAATAAAGCAAATTGTGTTTGCAGTAAAAAATTGGTTCGTTTTGTTACTTTTAAAAGGCCTAAATGACTTGCAGTATCCCACTTTGTACTTCATCACTTTGAATATTTAGCGTAAATCAAGCCCAGGCTACATTTGTAGTTGGAAGTTTCTGCCAATTCAGATTATAACCATAGATAAAACATGGCTGGCTGCCCTTTTATGTATTGATTCCTGTTTGGCCAGTAGGGGAAGTTGCTCAATTTGCCAAATATTATTTTTAAAGAATTTTTCAGCCAATTTGCTAATCCGTTGTCTGCTTCCGTGGCCTTATACACCGTGGATTACAATCAGACTACCCCAGAAGCATCTCACATCCAGTATTCTAAATGTATTTGTAATGACAGAGTAGAACATGGAAGGAGATGGAATAGGTATGCCAATAGGTATACCGATAGGTAGGCCCCAGGACGGCAACGTGGACAACTGGAAGGAGGAGGCCATTGAATTTTCTTTTCAACAAAGAAAGCGTTCTCATGGGAGATGCAGAGCCTGACATAACCCTGATGAATAGCCGTGAAATTCCACCTTGTTTCAATCTTGACTGAGGGTTGAGTTGTTTTGCTAACAGGTGAGTGAAGATATTTATAACCTTGATGATGCAAGCACAGCCTTGGACTTACCTGTCACAAGCACACTTTTGTGTGTGTGTTTTTTCTTCGTCTTTGGAGCTCTTTGAAACCTGTCACCACATCATGCTGAGCGTGCAAGGTTTGGAATAAATAATGCCTGGATTTAATTTGCGATGGCGCCATGCAGGTAAATTGACCACTGCTGTGTGTTGGAACGTTGTGACGGTAATTAGCTACAATCAAGAATGTTGAAAGCAGAATTGGTACGCAATACTCGCAGTAACAATGCATGTGGAATTTATTTTACGTAAAATAGTTACTAGATTAAACCGGTACTGTTTCAAAAACCAAAGTTTAATGTCAACCCTGATCGTTTTGAAAACTTACCATGGAAACTATTTCAAAACAAGTCGTAAGTCCGGTTACGGCACCAAGTCGTGCTGGATTCTTCCTCACTGTCGTCACTAATAAACCATCAGGCTCAGGCTAAGCCTGATTTCCTTAAAAAGTGAACCAAAACCTGAAAAATGGGCCAAAAATTCAAACGTGCGCCCTTATAGACCGGAAATACAGTCAATAAAATCGGAAATGTGTGACTTCAATAAAATGCTCCTACATAGGCTAACCATTTATGAATAAGTCAGCTTAGTTGAAAAAAAACAGATTTCCTAATATTTATGTTCCAAGAAATACGTTCTTACTGTAGTTTCACAAGCATATGGCCATCGAATTCCGCCTTGTTTCAATTTTCATTTGGGGTCAGAGATTGAGAGATTTTCCTGCGTTGCCTTGCTAACAGGTGAGTGACGATATTTCTAACCTTGATGATGCAGGCACAGACTTGGACATACTTGTAACAAGCACACTTTTGCGTGCGTTTTTTTTTCTTTAGTGACTCTTGAATCCTTTTACACCATCATGGCAAATGTGCGGGGATCTTGAAGAATGACTGGATTTAAATTACAATGGCCTCGTGCAGGTTAGTTGATTGGTACCGTGGTTTGGAAAGCCGTTACAATAATAAGCTGCGTTCAAGTTCGAACACCAGACACTAGAGGTCGGGAACCATTTTGACCTAAAGAGCTATAAAGCAAAACTATCTTTTTTTTTTTTGAGAGAGAGCCACACCAAATATTTTAAGACAAAATTAATCAAAACTGCCGAACCCGCTCCTACAACAAAATCTAAGTCTTCAGCACATTGTATTTCACTGTGTGATGTTTGAGTGTTTGATGAAATCTATGAAATTATAATAATGCCAGAGCCTGTGATCCAAATAGATATAAATATACCACTTCAAATTTGTCTCCCTTCCGCAGTTACTTAAGAGTGTTGAGGCTCGCTTGACATTTTTGACCAGAATAATAGTTTCAAAACAAGGTGCAGGCAAAGTTATTTTGTAAAAAATGTGACAAAATACTGCAAATGAGGTTACCAACGTATTTACTTTTGGTGAAAAGGGTGCTGGGCAAGCGGAGAAGAACTGTGTGCACTGTCTGCATGACTTCTTACTGCTCAGAGTGCTTTGTTGGAGTTTTGGGGTTTTCATAGTTTTTTCTGTGGGTTTTCATCAAAATGTGTCACAACAATTAACATAGATTGTTTAATGAGCTTCTGCATAAAATATTATTTAGCAATTTCCAGCCAAAATGGGGTCTGCTGTGTGACACAGACTGTAAACTGTAGTTAAAATTGTGACCTATATATACTGGAGCGAACCTAACTTCTACCTACAGTCTCTTGGCTTGCCAGGAAAATTACAGGTATTAGAGCGCACTTTCTATTTCATCTCCGAGCCAGGTGTACTCATGAAATGACCCATATGTGGCTTGAAAGCCTTAGGTTCCCAACCCCACAACGTTGACGAGATTAAATGGATACTATGTGTTTGGTTTATTGTCAACCCTGATCATTTCCAATACTTACCAAGTAAACTATTCCAAAACGAGTCATATGTTGCACGACCGGTTACGGCGCCGAGTCGTGCGGGATTCCTCCTCACTGTCGTCACTGAGAAGCCATTAGGCCCCGTAACCTGCACCTCCACCACGTGATAGTCTCGCAACCTGGACCAACAACAAGATTTATTACATCAGGGATCTCCAACGTGGTGCCCGCAGGCGCTAGGTAGCCCCCTGAGAACACCTGAGTAGCCCTCGGACTGGTTCTGAAAATACAGGGTGTTTTAAAATATTCAATATCGTCTGTGATGTAAATATCACAGAAAGCACATGATTAAGGCAAATGAAATTTAAAAAGTATCAATGTTAAAAATCATAAGATAATTATATTAGGGAAACAGAATAAAAATCCTTTTCAGTCTCATAATTTGAAGGATTGGCTACACACAACTTTTTTTTTTACGGTTTTTGATAGTTCAATATACTCTAATCAAGACGCAAACACTTTCGGATTTTGGGAGTTTAATTTTACCAGTCATCTACAGAAGAACCATGAACAGAACCCAAAACAAAACAAGAATAAAAAAATAAAACAAAGAAAGATAGAAGTCGGATGCTGGCACCGATTAGATAGAATATAACAATGGCCTAATTATTCCGTTATTGTAACTTGATAGAATTCTCCCTTACGTCCCACCAATACCGATACCTAGTACCATGAGATACTGTGTTTATTGGTCGATGAAAGCACAGTCAGGATGTCCTGGCGGTTGTGCGGTGAGGGACGCTAAAGTTGGAACGAGGACCATGCAATGCAGTGCTTAAAAGCCGTCGTTGGCTGTGAGTGGCTGGAGAATTCTTTGAGTTCACTGGCTGTGTCCCACCAGTTGACTACTGTCTCGATCAGGCTTAGAAGCTGGCCAGCAAGGTTCTATGGTTTCTTGATAAACCGGGACTGGGTCAGAACGTTTTTTGTTGCGTGGGGGACATGATTTGGTTCTGTGCTGTTTGTTTGGTTGGCTTCAGATAACTTTATTTTGCTTCTTGTCAGTTCGCTGGCCTCTGTCAAACTGAATTGCAGTTTCTCTGGCGTCCTAGCTTTTTGCCCCGGTTTGGCTGGCCCCATGGGGGAAGTTGTCACGTCGAACTCCGATGTGAGATAACGCCCCACGAGCACACATTCAGAAAACAAAGCTTACGCCCCAGTGTGATCACATGACTTGGTCACTGTGAAACATTGAATTAAAGCATAGTATTCAGTTCACATGATCCAAAATTGTCTCATCATTTTCCTTGACATTGCAAAACTGAATTCTGACCCAACGTTGAACGTGCTACACCAAGTTTAAGGACATCTCAACGACGCACCTCAGCTTGAATGATGTAGTTTCTGTGATATTTATTTCCCAAAGGACATCCCTTTTTTAAACACCCTGTATATCATGGGTCATTGTGATTTTCTCAGAAGTGTTATTTCTATTTGGCATGATGTTTGGTGGTTGACTAAGCCTATTTTATGAACCTCTAATATAGACAACCTGGTAAAAACATAGTAAAAATATGGTAGCATGTTATTTTAGAATTGCATATCAAACTGTTAGACCCTTCCTGCTAATTAGTAACAAAAAGTAGCGCTCAGCTTCAAAAAGGTCAGAAACCCCCTATATTACCTGAAGACCAACTTGATAAAAAAAAAAAATACTGCAAGGGTGACTCACGCCGTGTCGGAGACGATCTCTCCCTGGACGCCGTCAAAACCGAGCTGCCCCGCAGCCACAGCCGCTGCCGCCATGGTGTTGACATTGTTGGGGGCCAGTGGACAAAGCTCGGCCACGGAGCCCCTCAATAGAACTCGCCTGCCCTCCTCTTCTGTCCACTTGTAGGGGACATCCCCCGTCAGTCGAAAGCAGGACGGATGCTTGGACATTCTTAGGAATAAGGCCTAAGACAAGACACAAGGAGCCTTTAATCTTTGACTCTGGCCAGAGACTGAAATCAAACCTGGGACCACTGAACTGTGAGGCAAATGTGCTAACCAGTCAGCCACCCCAATGTACTTTTGATACATCACATTTTGCCCAAATTTCCGTAAAGCGGAAGTCAACTCAAATAATATTCTAACAATAATATGTTGTATAGACCCTCACTAAAATTTGGAATAAAACTGAGTTTTTAGAAATGGCGGGCCTTGCATTTTATACCTAGGCCTTCAGGTTCCGTCTGAATTAGCCAGCAACGAGGTGTCATGGTTGCTATGGCGCTCAATTGGCTGGGCTCTCCTGCCTCAGTGTCAGTTGACACCACACACATGAAGCTTGTCTTTTTAAATTAAATCTAAGTTGAACAAGAATGTATAACCGGCAACAAAAAAGAACAATGAGGGGTGGATAATAACAAAGAGAAAAATCAGCGTGAGAGAAGCTCGACCTGACCCGAAGAGAATGATTGACATTTTAGGCTTGGGCTCGGGTTTAAGATCTTATTTCTTTGATGAAAGTGGCAGACCAAACCTTCTCTTACTTGCAAAAAGCTTGTCTGATGTTTCGATATTACATTAAACATAACAATATATTCCCTTATGCTGCTAAGTGTCTTCAAGTTTAACAGCTGTTGGCACGATCGCTTTGGTGAATTATACTTAGCCAATAATAGTTTGTAAAACCGGTGACGTTTAACCAACGCCTACTAGCAGGAGCTTTGAAGCAAACCTGGAATCTTATTGGCTAAACCACAGCATTCTTGAAGACTGGTGTAAGGATACAGGGCCTTCAGGATATTTTCTGAGAGCCCCTGGGCAGAGCAACAAGTAATAGCTGAAATGTGATCGAATGAATGCTTAAATTTGAAAGCACACATCCGGAAGCAGCGCTACTGAGGAAAAGCAATGAAAGATTGCTGACAGAACATTTGGAATTATTAATAAGTATCGATGGACAATATAAAATCACATGATTCTGATATTTTTAGCCCAGCAGAGAAGGCCTTGGTGCCCTGGCGGTCCACCACTCGTTTGTAGCAAATGAGTTAGAGAAAAAAAGTTTTAAGTGATCTTGCAGCTTCTATTTTGTACCTTCCTATCAACTGAAACTAACATCAAAGTTGGCCAGAGCTCAAGTAAAGACCATGGGGTTTTAGCTGAGGGTTGAGCAACTGTGATGTTAGTTTCCATGGACAAAACTTGTCAAATGACCACCTCCAGAGATGGATAAAGCAGGTAGATTTTGTATCTTATTTAGACTAGTGGGTAAGTATAAAACATGTTTTTGTAATGGTAATTTAGTTTGGTTGACTTTTGCTTTAAAATTAATTATTTGGTAAATATTTTATTTGAAGATCTCCTGTATTATTTACATTGTTTTTAAATCTAATACATGGTTTGAAATCTATGTATATTTGTTAATTTTATTACTTTAGTTGTCAATTGTGACAGAGGGTGTCTCAGCACATCTACCCCGGAGGTCTGAGGGTCAATTCCTATTAATGGCTTTTCTGCGTGAAGTTTACATACTCTCCTCATGCCTCAATGTTTGTTACATCCCATATCCTAAAATCACGAATGGCAGGTCAACTGGGGAGTTCAAATTGTACCTAGCTGTCTGCCACAGGCTAGAAACCAGTCGAGGTTGTCCCCTGCCCATTGCCCACGTCAGCTGGTAGGGTTCCAGCACCATTTTGTGGGTGGAAAATTGACAAATTAACGAATATTTTTTAATATTTTAAAAATCCATCCATCCATCCATCATCTGCACCGCTTATCCTCAGTGGGGTCGCCAATCCCAGCAGGGGACACCCGAAATGGTTGGCAGCCTGTCGCTAGGCCCACAGAGACTCACTCACTCATTCACACCTAGCAACAATTTAGACCTGCCAATTAACCTGACATGCATGTTTTTGGAATGTGGGAGGGAACCGGAGTACCTGGAGGTAGCCCACACAAGCACGGGGAAACATGCAAACTCGCACAGGAGGATTATATTTGTCAGAACTGTGCTGCAGATGCACTAACCACTAGGCTGCCGTAAAAATATATACTTTACATTTTTGTCATTCCCTTAAAATATTCGGTAATTTCTTAATCAAATTATTATTAATTAATGTATTTTTTTGTTCAAACAACTTAAAACTCCTTTTCTAGTTTTGCTTTAAGTCCATGCAACCCATCTATCAATTGTCTGCACCGCTTATCCTCAGTAGGGTCGCGGGGGTGCTGGAGCAATCTTCGGGCAGTGGGTAGGGGACACCCTGAACCGGTTGCCAGCCATTCGCAGGGCACACAGAGACAGACAAGTCACTCGCTCGCTCATACACACCCAGGGACAATTTGGACCGGCCAACTAACCTGACATGCAATTTTTTGGAATATGGGAGAAAACCGGATATGCTCGGAGGAAATCCAGACAAGCACGGGGAGAACAAGCGAACTCCACACGGGAGGTTCGACCTCATGACCTCAGAACTGTGCTGCACACGCGCTAACCACTGCGCGCCGTGCTGCCCAAGTCCATGCAACGTTCTTCTGAAATAAATATTACACCACAGACTGTATTTTGGACTCCCCTGAATCCAGGCCTGAATGCTTTACCTGCAAGGCCCCGCAATCGTTGAGCCTCTGGATGTCTTGACCTCCCCATAAGGCACCACCAGGAATGTAGAGGGTTTTCCCACTCTGCCGCGCTGCCTGACGAAGTTTCTCATTAAGGTCCCGATCAGCGAGGGCGGAAGGGGAGCCAACCTGCCGGAAGTGGGAACACAACACACTGAAACACAACTCTATTTAATGGGGAAAAATAACCCAATGAAGGGATTGAAACAAAATATCTATGATTTTAAAATCTATTCATTTATGTCTTCCCTTTTCTTAGCCGCCTACTCACATGGAGGTTAAAATTCTAACGATTAGCCGGAGTTGGACTGTTAAGCAAAGTTGGCAGTACTATTGAGCTTTAGAAAAAGAATGCTGTCAGGAAAAATATTTAAAAATAAATATAAAAAATAATGCATGAACAAAAAGAAATTACAGCTGTTGTAAAGTAACATTTTTTAGATGTGGGGTGTTTAAGAATATCTGCTATATGACTGATTTTTGTGAGTCTAAATTTCAGCAGTGACAAAACCTTCCTAATCCAAATTGAACGCCACTGGAGGGAACTATAAATCCACTGATTGAATACAACCTTGCCTTTTCAACAGATGCACCCTACTGTTTTGGAAATTGGTACGTAATTCATAACTTTCTGATATTGCCAAATAAAACAGCTAAAAGCCAGGCACCGGACTGACAGAATGTTGAAAATGACCAAAAGGAACAATATAATCTAGTGATCCTAATTGAACTTGCTAAAAAGCTAACTAATATATTTCATATGACCAGATAAATAAAACATATTCTGTTATGGCTTTGTAAAAAAAAAATCTTTAATTTTCAACATGCACATAAATTCCCAATTCATGAACATTAAATGAAAGAAGCCTGTATTAGTCAGGCACCCTTCAGTAGCCGGTATTCGATATTTCAGCAAAAGTGGGCTAAAATCGACTCAACACTTTTGTTTTTTTCTGACTCAGCATTTTTTTCCCCAGAAAGACATTCCACTCCCCCAGAATGAAATTGAATATCAACACCATATTTGACAGGCAGTCAGATAGGTTAGCCTCGATGTGAAAAATCCCCCCAAAACAAACCTTTGTTTTTGCTGACTCAGCAGCTTTCAAGAAATGCATTCTACTCTCTAAGACAGGAACAAGTTTGGTCAGGATCACGATATATTACAAGCAATCTGGCAGGTCACCCTAAAGGTAAATGACGCGGCCAAGTAATGCCACCCAAAAATGGTTTCGTGTCTCAATGCGGGTGGCAAACAGAGCATTCTAGTTCAATTGAATATTGGGTTATTTTCTAATTAATTCAGTTTTTATTACCACTAAGAGGGGAAAAAAAACACACACTGTCCCTTCAAAGGAAATAGATCTCACCATAAGATGCGAGTGAGACAGGAAGTGGACCCCAAATTCTTTCACCACCTGAGGATGGCACACCTCCACGATGACGTCACACTCCCTGGAAAAAAACAGTTAGATAATGCTGACATTTTGTGGTGATGACTATTTCCCGGGGAATTCATATTTATGTGTGCACCTTTCTGCTAACGACGCCAGATTATCCAATAGCAGCTCATCTGGAACAAAACCTTTGAGCTTTTCACGATTTCGGTTCCAAACAAAAGCCAAAGTTAATCCGCCGTTGGCGCTATCTTTATTGATTCTTTCCACTAAATATTGACCTGCGGGGCATCAAAATGAAGATGACAGGGGCATCATCATATACAATTACCCTGAAAGATAGAGCAAAGCATGCATGGCAAAGAGTGTTGAAATTTGGCACCTAGATGCCCAAATCCGACAACTCCAACACGCAGGGAAGGGGCCCTTGATGCCATTTTCCCAAATGGACGCCGAGTTCAGGACATTCACCTGCGTATTTAAACAAACATCATTTTTATGATATCAGAATCAGTGTTTATAACTCCACTCACCGATAGTCACAAAGCTTTTCTGAGTCTCCCAAACTGAAGCAAATCCAAAAATAGGAATTGTGGGAGAGCGCATGGTACAAAGTTTGACCTGGAAAGGCCAAAGTTAATTATTGTTAGCTTGTTGACGATTCAAGTTGAATACCCATACCTTCAAATGATTAAGGTATTATAGTGTAACAAAACTGCTTTGGTTTATATGTATTACTTCTGTTTCAGACTTTTAGAAGGGAGTTTTTATTTTCACATATTGTTTTTTGATTTGCATGGGTTTGTAATGCAACTACTCAATTCTTTCTATTTAATAACAGCTGACGATGCTTCTTTTTGTTCTTTATTTTTACAGGGAAGGATTATATTTTTCCTGTATTTTTAACATAACATCTGTTTCCAACAGTTTGACATCTTTTACTTTTTTAGATATTTTGTAAAAATGTGAGGGCGGGATGAAAACCCATCTACTCTTGTCTTATTCTCTCTATCATCCAAACCAAGCAGTGCTCTTATTAAGTAAATGATTGAGGCAGGGGTGACAAACTCATTTTAGATCAGGGACCACAGAGAAGAGGAGAAAAACACCCTCACGGGGGTTGGACTACTAAATTAATGGCATAAAAAGTGTGCCTTACCTGTGGGCCTGGGGATATTTCAGAGGTTCACAATTGAATTAAGATCATGATCCAGAAGGTAAGATTCGATTAGTGTATATGTCACGACCAGAACGGAATCTGGACCCAAATGCGTAGCGTTAACCACAAGTTTATTAATAGAAAGAGGAAGGGCAGCGCCCGCGATCCAGTGCTCGCTGGACGGGGAAGCAAGCCGCTCACGCAATCGAATTGTGATCCGAATACAGAAGTGGATCTTCCGGAGTGAGAGATGGCAGTGTCAAGGACGGAAAAACAGGTCGATAGGCGGGACAGAAGAGCAAAAACGTGGTCGGGATCAAAAACGGGTCGTAAGCCGGGACGGGAGAGCAAACGTGGTCAGAATCAAAAACTGGTTGGACCCGGAGACAAACGGGGAGTTCAGGAACGGACGGGTGCAAAAACAGGTGCAAAAAAAGGACAGGCGGGAGTCAGGGTCAAAATGCTTGCCTCGTAACAACAGAGGTTCGCTGACGGACTGACAACCGGAGAGTGACAGAACTGGGCTAAAAAAGGGACAGGGAACCAATCAGGTAGCCCACAGCGGCTGGTGCCAAATGAGCGGGCACGGGTGATGCTAATCAGTAATCATGACAGTAAAAAACGATTATTGAGTTTTTTTCCACTCAATAATGTTTTTCCTTTGCTAACATTCAATCCCTTGTGGTGATTATCAAATGTGAATTTGTCAAAAAAACATATTGAGAATTAATTCAGTTCCACTAAAATTTACTTAACTCATGCAAACTAGAAAATAACAAACAAACACTAATTTAAGTGCAAATTATTTAAATAAGTGATGTAATGATTTGAAAGTATTTTTTACTTTTTTTCAAATGAAAATGTGTACGGTACTTAATTTGAGAACCATGCGCATAGATTTCATATCTATTTTAGAAAGGAGCTAAAGCTTTTTAAAACTTCTTCTTTAAGCTATTTTTCAATCTCTATCATCTGATCATTTCTAACCACTGGGGATATAAAAGCGTATTTTAGTAGCAAATGCTGTGATCAAGAGAAAAATCCTTGCACCACACGGGTGCAATCGTATTGCCTTTAATAGCATGTCCACGACTATTATTTCAACTGTGGAGGGTATTTCCTCAAATGATCTTCGGTTGATGAATGTTAGTCAGCAAACACAGCTACAATTTGCTTTGGGAGTGGTGCGTGGCTTTGGCAACATCCAGTGGACATATTTAAAACTACAGGACACTGCTTCACAAGTGGAAGCTCATTTTTCTCTTGTGCTTCTTTTAGCATTGCCGGCCGGATTAAATCAGTCCGGGGGGATGCACATTTGACACCGTTGGCTTGAGGCATTTCATTACCAATAATTTCATAGGCTGCAAAGAAATATGCACCAACTGGTTGAAAAACTCTGCACTAGCAAATGTTATCCATGATCAAGTATTTATATTGCGTGTGTATTGTTTACACAAATACTGATTTTAATTGACATGGTCAAGTCAAGTCACAAGTTACATTTACTGTATTGGTAAAGCCCTTAATCACAAAAGGTCTCAAAGGACTGCACAGCTAACAATGACAACACCTCCTGATCTGAAACCCCTATACATAGTCTGTCTGTGAGTAATTAGGTCCTGCATTGTGTTTGCAAGTTTATTTATTGCAACCATCAATAAGGGGAGCGATTGGCTGAGGTCGACCGATATGGACTTCAAACTTTTCAGGCAGACCCACATACATATTTCTCTCTCCTTTTTAATATTAAAAAAACAGGCAATAATTTTAAGCAACAAGTCTCTTCAACTTTGCACCGTGTTGATATCAGCAATGTATTCCCCCATGGACAGGTCAAAGGTCAAATTTCCTTTCTCAATAACTCAAAACAGGGAGAAGGTTGATAATCACAGCATAATCACGGCAAGGATCAGTCTAAAGTTCACGCTCAGACAGTGGACAGATTTCGGTCTGACAGGCACTGCAGGACTATAGAAAGTCTTTTTTCATTTTGGACTTTTTTGTTGGGGTCGCTGAAGGCCGCAAAACAGTAGGTAGAACTCTGCTCACTGGACAACATGGACATCCTTGAGACCGATGCCTACGACAGACGGCAGAGAAGAAATATGGTACATATTTTCTCGTCGGCACTTTTTTCATTTTTACAACCCTGGAAATAACTTAATTTGCTTATCTTGCAGTCCTGCGCCCTCTTCTTGTCCCTCACACCTTTCTTCTTGGCCACGGCCGCCTTCTTCCACTTATGTACTTCAGATTCCCCCGCGTCCATCACGTTGGCGGCCGTCAAATCAGTGCCGGCTCTCATGCTGGCCTTGGCGGTGCTGAGTTGGAACGGAGGTCGGAGTGTGTTGGGTGTGGCCGGAGGACTTGTCCTTTCTGCCGTGGGCGACTACTGCCTGGTGTGGCCTGAGCATTTCCTCCACGGTAATTCATTTTGGAGGGATTTTAACCTTTTGAAGGTATTCCCCTAAATATTTTCTTTTAAGCAATAAGGCACAGAATGTGCAGTGTTCCTCCCCACAATTATGCAAATATGTTGAAAAATATTCCATGTTCTAGGGGACTCGAGAAATGCATCTTCAAAAGATGACCCATCTGGCTGTAAAGCTGGGATGTCATTGAAGGAACAAAACGCCTTCAAAATGGCGGAATGCATTAACACAACATGTGAGGCAGTCCCAAAAACAGACAGCGATTGTGGTAAATAGTGATTGCATACCGCTCAGGTGATTGTGGCCTTTTGGATGTGTTTTTAGCCGCATGTGTTGCTGTTGGTATAACTTTGTACAACGAGCTCCTGTGGAGCTGCGGAAGGCATTCCTGTTTTGTTTCCGGTTAACGCTCATTGACTGCCCCCTGTGTATTGTTTGGCCGGCTAGCCTGGCGTTAGCATTGGTTTTGCCATGCCCATTGGTGTATTCCCAGCTGGCTTCCCTTTATAGCCGTAGCCGTTGCCGTTGTTATTTGTTTGTTCCAAGTTAGCCTTTCTACTCACCGCTTGGTTTTTGGTCGGCCAGCCTTGCCTATTTCCGCCAAGGTTGTGACCATCTTTCATTGATCGGTCCCAGTTAACTTCCCCGTTGGCAACTCTCCTTGTTTTTGTTTTTTTTTGCCAGTTAGCCCCTTTCCGGCTGCTCTCCCT